>NC_142929.1:166855466-166912966 GCF_046866305.1 Octopus bimaculoides
ATAACTGTTTGTTTGCTTTCCATTACAAATAGAAAATGGCGAGTATCCTTTGTACACTTTGTATACATACATATATATATATATATATATATATATATATACATACGCATGCCGATATAACGTTACTAATACGAACAGCGAATTTCGAAAAATATTAAATGCTTTTATATGTTCAATTCAAATCCATAGACCTGTTAAAAATAAACACCATTAAAGTACTAGGTCAAATATGAATATCCATTCTCCTATCGTCTATAGTTTTGCGTAGATGTGAAATATAATCATGACTTAATAAATAATTTTATTTAAATGTAGAAGAATATCTACGAGATTTTCGTCTCTCATAATATATAACAATATTATATATTTGACATTCTTTGAAATGTATTTCAAAAGGTTTTCGTGTTTAAAGGGAGGCGCGTAAGTATAAAATGTGGGGTAAAATTAATTTTCAATGGCTTAAATGTCATATTGATGAATAAATCAATGCAAAACAGAGTACATATTATTTAAGTAGCAATGAATATCAAGTCGATGAAACCGCAAATATAATCAACTTGTAGGAAGATATTTTCCAGAATCTCAATTCGGCACAAAAACGCAATTCAATTCTGATATGCAAATGGTCTTATCTATAGGACCATCCACAGTAAACTATTCAATTTAATGTTACGTTATTACGTGTTATTTATGCTATTGAAAGAAAAGTTTTGAAGACAGACTACTCTATGCAAGCTAGTTTCAATTTATGTTGAATTCTTTAGATGCTTCCGAACATTTATCATAATAAAAATACTCCGTATGTATACACATCGACCTTAGTGTTCAACTGCTACTTATGTTATCGACCCCAATAAGATGAAAGTCAAAGTCAGTCTCGGTGGAATTTAAACTCAGATTGTAATCCCGGACGAAAGGTCGCTAAGCAGTGGCCCAAAATGCTAATGATTCTGCCAGTTCGCGGTATGTGTGTGTGTGTGTGTGCGTGTGTGCGTGCGTGTGTGCGCGTGTTTTAAATAAAATTAGACGACAAAGACAAGGGTGTGTGAAATTTTCAGGACATTTATAAAGAGAAAGTTAGCCTTACAGCTGTTTCTGAGATATTAGGGACATCCCATCATCAGAGACGATGTGAGATGGTTAAATAGAGGGAAATATTAGAGTTCAACATGAGGAGTTATTTTGGAAAAGAGGCAAATATGGAGTATATAGGGAAATAATAAAATGAATGTAGAAGTAAAAATAAAAATGTATAAAGATGTTGTAGTTCCATTAACCAAGGAAAGTGGTGTGTAGAAGTGGTAGAAATGCTTCCTGTCCGTGGTATGTGAATTACAATAAGAGATAATATTTTGTAATCACAAATGGAAAGTGGGGAGACGTAGATTCCATGTGCTGTTCATTCAAAGGTGTCTTGTGGTGTGAATGAAAATTTGAGAATGATGTAGTGGTAGTATTAAGTGGATAGAGAAGGAAGAAGAGATGTGCATGTTAAAACGAAGAGAGAGAGAGAGATCAAAGGAAAAGGTGAGAAAAGAAGAAGAAAAATAAGAGGAAGACAAAATAAAAAGAAGAGAACATGAAAAAGTGTAAGAAAGTGAATAAAGTGAAAAAAGAAGTGTTAGTTGGTGGTTAAGATATTATGAGGAGGGTGGGAGAGCAATAGGGGAGGGATAGGAAGAGATAGGAATGTAAGTAATAAATATTTGTGAGATGTGTGAGGTCGTGTGATATGTTAGAATGGCATTAAGGGATGGCTACAGAAACAGGTATAGAAGGGGATTTTCTAAAGTGAGTTGTAAATCGCAAAACGGAAGGGAGGAATACTAAGAATGGTCAAGTTTCTATAAACAGACTTATGTGCTTATTCTATTGGCTAATGTGATAGTGTGGGTAGAGGAATCAGTAAGAAAGAAAGACAGCAGTGTATATCGATATACGCACGCACACATGTACATATATATACACATATATACATATATACTCATACGCATGCATGCACACACATGCAAACATACACATACATACATAAACACACACACATATATATATATATGCACACACACGCATACCCATAAATACATGCATATACGCATACACGTGCACCCATATACATCCATACATGCGCACATAGACACATACACGTACACACAATCATACACTAAGGCGGTGAGCTGGCAGAAACGTTAGCACGCCGGGCGAAACGCTTAGCCGTATTTCGTCTGCCGCTACGTTCTGAGTTCAAATTCCGCCGAGGTCGACTTTGCCTTTCATCCTTTCGGGGTCGATTAAATAAGTACCAGTTAAGCACTGGGGTCGATATAATCGACTTAATCCGTTTGTCTGTCCTTGTTTGCCCCCTCTGTGTGTAGCCCCTTGTGGGTAGTAAAGTACACACAATCATACACACACAATCATACACACACACACACATATATATATTTATATACATATACATACGTACATACATCCGCATACGTACGCGTATGCATGTCCGTATATGCAGTATTAAACAATCAAAATAAAACTGAAGAGTTACAAAATAAATGAGAAGTCAAATAGGGTTGTTGGGGAATACCTAAGTGGTGTTCGGGATATGTGCTGCGTCGTCACTTAGGTTGCATTAAGATTTGTGGTAAAATTTGAAGGTATGAAAAAAGCGGTTGTTGCATGTACCTAGAGCTTCATTATATTTATTTAGTAGTATTGAAGAGTTGTGTTTTAATATGTGGAATGCCTCTTTTAGGCATACCTTACAGGCTGAGCGTTGACTTTGGTATGGAAGCCCTAAATCTATTATGGACCATGACAAGATGTAGGGAATATTTCAATTTTTTAGATGATGTATGTTACTGGCGAGTGTTGTGGATTTGCTGTGTTTCTCGTATGTAAAAGAATTGAAGGGCGCAGCGTACCGTTGTTTAAAATTTATAGTTGATCATATATATATATATATATAGCTGTAGAATTGTGTAACGTGTTGAGGACGGTGCATTTATAAATTACAGTAGACCTTCTGCAATGGATTTGTAGAAGGCAGATGGTCCAAGGACGGCAGTTACATGGTAGTTCATTGTGGGGATTATTCTCAGGAATGGAGGGGGTAACACTGTCAGAGGAGAGGTTAAAGATGGTGGTAGATTGGTCGATGTTATTAACATTATTATTGCTATTATCATTACTATTTCTATCGTTGTTGTTATTCATCCTATCTGTAATAGTGGCGGAAATTGTGGTAGTAGTATTCTGGTAAGTGTTAGTGGTATTAGTAGGGTTTCTGTTGTGGTTTAAAGTATAGGGTTCGATATTGGAGCTATGTATATGTTGGGCGCTCGCGTATTCAGAGTTGTTACAATGTAAGTTTTGATAATAGAGAAAAAGTTTTCGTTTATTAGAAGCTGTTACGATAGACTCAAAGTTGGGCGGGGCGGAGTAGGATAGCTTTACGGTAGATTTATTAAAGATAGCGCAATATTTATGCTGACGAGGGAAGTTGGAGTACAGTATATTAAAAAAGAATATAGCTAAATTCTTAACGTTTAGTGAAAAGGGCGGTCTATACTATAGAATAGAGCGTCCAGCGCTTTTTTTGGTTGCTTAAGGAGAGTGTTATCTATACGTTTAGAAATTAAAGGGGGCTAATACTGCGCGTTATTGTTAGATGTTTTAGCTTTTGACCTAGTGATATATGTGTGTGTGTGTGTGGTGTCTAAGTTGTCTTAATCTGGGTTCTCTCGGGCTTCTAGTATAGTGTATGTGTGGTCGGTTTTGATTCTGGTGGTTGGCATGTCGTTGTGATATGATTTGAGATATATGCTGTTTGAGCGTAGTATTAGGGATGTATTCTATCTGTTGGAAGAAGCCGCTGGCGGCGAGCGTTTGGTTGTAATATGAGGCGTGATTATCGTATATTTCCTCACAGTGGATGAGAAGCATATATATATATATATATATATATATATATATATATATATATATATGTAAAGTTCTTATGTTCAGTTATAATAAGAACAAATTTATATAAATCTGATGGGTTACTCCATACTTTTGTAAAGTGCAAGTTAATAATTCTTAACTAAGAATGTGTGTGTGAGAGAAAGGGAGAGAGAGAGAGAGCATCTGTTAAAATCCTGCCATACGTGCAATTTTTTTTTTTTTTTGCATAGAAAAGCTAATTTTTTGTGAAATTGATTCATGCATTGTGTTCATATTGATTAAAATTAACATATATGTCTAACGTTGTCATCAGTTTCCCATGATTTTTTTAATCTTTCAGTTCATACTTTTTTGAATAATGCGAATAATTTCGTACATTTTTTTTTAATGAAGTGCTACAAATAAAGATAAAGTCTATTAGAATTTTCAGAATTGAAGTTTTGATTTAATGATCTGTAAAGCTGTACAATAGAATTCATATCTGGAGAATCTCTCGAATAAAACAATATCTCATTTCCATAGTCTCTGCTTTTTTTGACTAATTTGGTTAAATGCATAGGAGAACGATTACAAATTGAGCCGAATTCTTCAAAATTTGAAAGATATAACGATATACTTTTGTTAAACATTATTTCTAGTAATACTGTATAATGATCAAGAGAATAAGTTGCCCAGCAACCAGATAAGAAAGACACTCCGAAATTATACAACAGCTTCCGAATCAAATTTGCAATTTTAAGCAATATACATTGAATTCTACAGATGACCTTCTCGCATGTCAAACCAACAGAGTCGCAGAATATTGAGATTTTTGATTTTATGCTTTTTATCAGCATTTTTTGTTATTTACCAAATAATTGTTCCAACAACACATTCTGGATTATTAACGCAAGTATCGAATATTTTGTCAAAATACATGATTCTTTTTCAAGAATACAATATTCAATGAACAAGTGAGGGTCTGATTGTTTTTAATACTAGGTTTTCTTTGATATTCAAAAACAATTTTCTGCTTTTCCCCCTCTCCCTTTCTGAAATTGACACACCTTTCATATATTTCAAGATACTAATCTAAGTATAATGGCTAAGGAATGAAACGTCTATTTTTATCTTATCTTTTTGACAGCTTTCTTTTGATGTTTCTGAACTGAAAAATAAATCCCATCAAAGAAAGAGAGAAATGTTTACCTCCTTTAGTGAAAACTATCGAATTTAAAAGAGAAAAATAATACAGCGTGTAATTGAGAAAGCCGATAGAAAATAAAAAAAAATTCCCTTGAAAAAGATGTTTGTGGATAATATATTTCTCCATGCGAAATTAAGTAATAGTACTCAAGTGAGTAGTAAATACAAACGCCTAATTTTTAAGTCAACTATTCTATTTTTCACTATAGTAAAAAGCATACACATGCACATTCATTGTGGGAGCAAAGTAATAATATACTTAAAGTCACTATGTTCATTTTTGTGACCAAATTATGCACTTATCTAATACAATTCTTTACTAAATTGTTTATGATCAAGTTAACTGAAAAGGACCAATGCTCTGTTTTAAGTTGAGATATTTTGATACAAAATCGGCCAAGTAAAAAGCGTTTCGCTAATATGTGTTAAAAATAGGAGAGTAACGCATACATGCAAAGCTTAAGCTTTGCAGTGTCTGTTATTAATCGAATTGAAGTTTTACTTGTGAAATATGAAATACTGAAAACCTCGTCAAGGTTTCACCAATAGAATAAAAAGAACTTATGAAGTAATAATTGGTTAAATCGCAATGTACATGTGTCTCTGTGTTCGCGCGCGCTTGTGTGTATATGTTTGTGCTCGTGTTTCGGTGATTGTGCGCGCGTGTTTGAGTATGTGTGTGCGCGTGTTTGAGTGTGTGTGTGTGTGTGTGTGTGTGTGTGTGTGTGTTTGAGCGTTTGTGCGTGTTTGCGTGGTGTGTGTCTATGTTCATCTGGGGCATATATGCAAATAGTGTGAAGTCTATTTGCTGATGTGTTGTGGCGTAGCAGATATGAAAAAAAAAAAAAAATTGAAATTTCGAATTAAAAGCACCTCTGATAAAATAAGCTTTATCGGTCGCACATACACGGTGAATGTGTTTCTTGTGCAGGATAGCGTCTTGGGAAAGCTCCCTACAAAATGCCGAATGTTCAAGAATACTAAATAACACTGACGAGCTATCGATATATAAGATTCTTAATCACTTCGGGCGAGTTGCTTCACCTGCCTGGGACATTCAGTGATCTTTAACACTCGGCATCGTTTAGGGAGTTTTTCCTTGATGCTATGACGCAGAAAATTGGCATATAAACAAATCATATACACTATGGATGTACGATCGACAATGCTTGCATAATCAGAGCAGTTTTTAATTCGAAATTTGATAAATAAAAAAGTGAATAAATATATGTATGTATTTATGTACATATGTATGTCTGTATGTATGTATGTGTATGCCTGTATGCATGTATGTGTATATGTTTGTGTCAAAGACAAAGAAACAGTACAAGTGTTTACTTTCCTACCCATACACATACATACTGTCGCATACAGATAGACTCAAACACAGTACATACACACACGCGCACACAGAGAAACGCACAGGCACACATCCTCTCTCTTATATATATATATATATGTATATATATATATATATATATATATATATATATATATATATGTGTGTGTGTGTGTGTGTGTGTGTGTGTGTGTGTGTGTGTGTGTGTGTGTGTGTGTGTGTGTACAGATAGATAGATAGATACATACATACATACATAGGATAATATTTTTTTCTTTCTCTGAATATGCTTTCTACGTCTGTTTGTGCTTGAAAGTATATGTATTTGTGTGCATGTAAAGAGAAACGCGTATATACTCACAATATTATATATATTATTGGTAATTCAAAAAGTTGTGGTAATAATTCCACGCTCATCAGAAGTCTACGCAATGAGTTGTCAATTTTGATATTGAAATTATACATTTATCAGTAAAGCAGAGATATATAAGAAATAATTCAAATAGCAATAATAAATGGCAAATAGAGAATATGTTGTTCTGGGCTTGACAGCTTGTCATTATAAAGATACTCTTGCAGTTGATTAATAAACATCGATAAACAACTCGGTTGCAAAATGACAGTACTTTTACATTCATGGACTCGCTCACACACAAATATATATTATAAGCAAGTGCACGCACATGCATATATAATTATGTTTGCGCGTGTTAGTGTGTATATACACACATACACACACACAAACACACACACAGAGAAACACACATATACATACATGTGTGTGTGTATGTTTGTGTGTTTGTGCGTGTGTATGTGTGTGTGTATGTGCAGTTGTTTATAATTATCTATGTGCGAGAGGGTTGACCTTGCGTGTCCATATGTGTCTGCATTCTTTATTGATTTGCTTATTGTCACGCTATATTTGAAAGAACGTGCAATTCCTTAGACACAGTCACCGATTAAATTGTGCATACACACAGTGGAATAGGTGTAATATATAGCGATAAATATTAGCATGCATATCTGCTTGCAGAAATCGCACACAGTATAGAGAGGATATCATATAAACGCATAACGTAATACTTACTGTCTGAGATATACTGGGGTAAACTTGGAAAAGTGCATTTAAGTAGATCCACTTGTGTACTCACACACACACATAATGCATACATACATACATGTGGGGTGCGCGCGCGCTGTTATGTTTATATATGTGTGTATGTAAGTGATTTGCATTCACATATCTATACACATATATTCATATGTGTGTGTATAGGTGTCGGAATTGTGATGACTTTTGCGCATGTCCACTATATGTTTTTTCTTTATTCCGTGTATACCTTTGTCGTCATCCTGTGCTACATTAACGTGCGTGCATGCATACCTGTGTGAATTTGTATGTATTTTGGATAAATGTATTTAGTTTGGAGGTGCTTACATGTATTTCCATTTCACTATAATCGCTAAATGTAGAATTTGCCCTCTGCAGCAAAACAATAACCCATTCCCCAAATTTAACCTCTCTCTAATAATATCAATTAAAACCTGTCATTTCAACCAGAATAAAGTTCATCTCCAATAATTCCACCTTCTCCAAACTGTTTGATTTAAATCCTGAGTAACTGTCAAAAATATATTGAGTTAAAGAGTGTTTCAACCTATGTTTACACCCACCTAAAGCTTTCAGATACCTACACCGTGACTTGGATTTTCAAAGGGGCTACTCACCCCACAACACTCACCCATCCAATCAACCTAATCCTATATAAACTAGACACATTTAATCTCCCCAACAATTGTGAAGAATCTAGCTCAGGACAAGACCTTGGGTAAATCATCAACTTTTGATATATTGAACAGATGTGCAGCGTGCATGCACACACATATACACACATAAACTCACATACATATATGTATAAATAACACTTTTAATTATCAAACCTGGAGTACTGACAAAATATTCCTCTTCAGAACTAACCGAAATAATAGAATAATAGGATATAATAGTTCTCTCGATATACTGTCTTTATTCAACAGAATAATATAATTACTTATACCATTATCATAAAAGTTTACACGACGACCACATAGAAATATCTATAGCATTCATTTTCTAAATGTATGTTGTTGTATAAACCATTGATACTACAATAGTTTATTCAGGCTTCAGAAGGAAGGTCACCGGCGAATTGCTATCGAATTTTACTTAAACGTAGGATTAGCTATACACTTGGTAGCATATAATGATCTACCAAATGTTTCAAACATTATAGATACTCCCCTAGAAATTTTGCGGAACGAATATAACGAAATCAGCTGTTTTTTTTTATGTTCATAAGCAGAACAGCTTGAAGTTTCCTCTTTATGAATTCAGCCGAGTAAACTTGTTTTTAGATTTTTCTCAACTGCATTTTTCTTTCTAATATCTTTTAGTACTTTCATCTTGAAACTGAATACTCTGGAAATGTATCTGGTGATTCATCTAATATCAGCATCAACTTCTGACCACTATGGATCACATGGTGTAAAATGGAATTTTGATATAGATACCAATTACAACCAATTAGTGTGTCACTTTACAATTCGTCTGTGAGGCCTTAATGCTAATCTGATTTTAGTTCCTACTGATCATTTCTACCCAATCAAGCCTACCATATTCGTTCTTATAGTTTACCTTAAACCCGAAACATTTCAAAATCTATTATCTTATGTATTATTATGTGCGCAAAATAATCCAGCATTGCAAGTGTTTATTATTCACCACAATTAGCGACATGTATGAAACACTCAAAATTCTTGAGCCTAACTGCAAAACCTTCATTCTGATACGGTAGCTACTTTTTATACTCCACATAGAATTGTTGTTAATTTATGAAAAAATAGGATCATTAGAGTTTCTCATAGACTATGAAATATTGATAGCATTGACATTTTGCGAACAAGAATTGCTGAGTTAACTCGTAGTATGTAAATGTTCATTTTTTCGCTATTTTCAAACAACCAGTCGTTTTGTATACGTACCACAATTCGTTTATTCAAATGTTGCATAATATGGGTTCGATGTTTAGTTGGAAATTTCAATCAGATTTTTAAATTTCGGCAAAGGAATATTGCATTAAAGAAATGCAATAATCCATTTTAAAGAAATAGGAATACACCGCTTTTTATATGCAGTGTCTGTGTCATGAGATGCCATACTCGTAGTATGTCCCACATGAAGTGAAAGTTAATCGCATTCGGTGTTGCATTTCCTGTTTACGCTTATTCTTTCTTTATTGCTTGTATTACGGTAGTTCATACAGATGAAATGCATGCATATTAAAATTGAAATGTTTGTATCAAAAAGGAAAACAAGAATACAATTACAAGCATACGAATATAGAATATTTAACAGAATCTCAAGTTTGGTCCAACAGTTTATGTCAAACTTTCAATAATTACCTTTATAACAGAAAAAAAAAAGAAACAAGAAAAACGATCTATGGCGTACTGCAGCTAGTAGGAAACACAACTCACCTTCTCACATTACATTGCGCAGTGTGTAAGGGATCATTTGCAAATAATGTTGGAGACTTGCGCTCAATGAACAACAAACACACACACATAAGAGGCTAATTTGATTCTGGGACAAGAGCGTGAGAACCGGTAATTGCTGATAACGAATAGGCCGTGCACCAGCACCGTAGAAAAATGTAATTAATGTATTATTAAGTGACAAGCTATATAAAATAGAAACAGTGCGTTAAAATGCAATCCAATTATAATGTTGCCCAATTATTTACACTAAGTAATAACCTATGATGGCTCTAAATGCTGTTGTGTGATAGCCCAATATTTGTATACAGTCGCTTGGTCTCGTATGCAACTAATAGGATCATAAATATTATATTTATTGAATCTCTTGAGGAGAAGCGTCTGTTAAGGGCCTATTAAGTTTGAAAGGAAATATATCTTATAGTCTTAACCTTAATATTTCAGAGTTTTAAAATGATGACAGCGTTGCTAGATGCTCATGTAGGAGATATATTTCCAATGGAAGCAATATACATAATAATTATTCTTGGCTGTGAAACTTTAGACTTACGCATTATTGATGTATACTACATAGCAAAATATGCTGTAGATATAGTAAAAGTCGACATAATATGTAAACGAAAATTATATTAAGGTTTTATTTAGACTTAAAAAAAAAATACTAAAACAAATAGCTTTGGTTTAAAAGAATAACATGATCAATACATTATTTTATCGTGAAATATTAAATAACTGTGTCATTTAAATTTCTGTAATGATCAAACAGTGTTAATATATTTACCCGTCAAGTGTGCAAACGAAAGTTTTGCAGTCTGCATAGATAGAGCGGGTAGTATTTTCAATTTCATTTGGTATGACATAGGTAGAAATAATCTGAAGCATCTGCTCATGATAGACAGTCAAAAGCTTTCTGAAAGCCACAAACAGACGTATAATTCTTTGCTGATATGGCTTCAGTGAGTTGTTAAAAAGTCAAGATGGGTTCATGTGTGGAACGGTCTTTGCGAAGCCGTTTTGGTTTGATTTGAGTAGCTTTCTGATAGAGTCTCGAATGTTGAGCTTGAATTCCAATGGAACTTGACTGGTAATATTCGCCGAATTTAGAGTCGAATTACCTTATTCTCAAACAGGGTCTACGTGCAGTAAATGAAAAACTACGTTATTGTAAAAAATTACATGAACAAAAAAACGATAAACCGAAAGTTTTCCCGAAACCTACAAGCTGTATATCGCAGTATGGAGGGCGGCACCATCAAAGCAGTAAAGTCTTCTCCCCAGGAAGACCTAGAGTCATTCTGGCGGGGAATATGGAATGTAAACAAAGCACACAACTGCGATGAAACATGGTTAAACACCCTACGAAGTGAGTAGTGTGTAAATGCCTCTTCCAAAACATACAACATCACCAGTGAAACATTCCTGACGCTTATCATGAAATTGCCGAATGGAAAATCATCTAGGGGAGACCTGATAGTCGGCTACTAGTATAAAAAGGTCACGTTCTACAGAGAAATTCTTACGAACTCGTTTAAAATAAACAATGGACGATGAGCTAAATATACCAGACTGGCTGACGGTTGCATGGACTACTCTTGCCCCAAGAACAAAGAGATCCCTGTGGCCCAAAAATAATTAGAACTAATCACATTAGAGATAATTAGAACTAATCACAACATTCTCACGAGTTTGGGCAAGGTAAATGCTTATACATGATAGTCAACCGAGGAATGACTGTCAGCCAGAGGAGAGAAGATGTACATCACCAGTTTGACTATCTCCCCTATCTTATATGATGAAAGCTACAAATACCTCGGAATCGATGAGAATGTTGCATACATTTGTGATGTAACTAAGACCAGAATAACAAAAGAGTACTTTTGTAGACTCCGGAAAATATGGAACTCAGAGCTGACTACATTTAACAAAATGATATTTCACAATGCTTTTGCAGTCCCCGTGCTAGTACTAACATTTCTGATATTGAAATGGACACTCGAGGAGATACTCAGCCTGGACATGGAAACCAGAACGGTACTGACCACCACGAGCAAATTCCACATTAAGTGTGACTCCGATTTACGTGAGACAAAATGATAGCGATAGATGCATAATGTCAGTCCAGACAGCCTTTGAATGTTTCATTGTATCACTCAGACAGCACCTGTTGAACGGTAAAGAAAGAAATGAGTACTCAAAAGTGAGAGCAACATCTACAGAGGTGGAGAAGAACTACTGTGCAGGTACTCTAAGAATATAACTATCTTCTGCAACCCAAAGGAGGCTGTACTGGCCTACCTAAATAGAGATTTAGAGGAGAAGCAGGCTTCATGCCAACAAAAGACAATGCATGGGTACATATCCCGTAAGCTAGAGTAAAACGACATTCACAGGAAGACTAGCCCCTCCTGGACCTGCGATAGATACATTACATTCGACCTCGACGCATATGCCTTCCCCATCCAGAAACATATCTATTAAATACCTGATAAACAAGAGGGACAGAGATACTACTACCTTCCGATAAAAAACGTCGGCTCTGCTATACCAGTGTGGACAATAACACCCAAATCGACAGCAGCTTCCCCAGAATATCTACGAAATACTACCTGCCTCCTGAGGTATGATACAGTTGCAAAATCTATTTACAATGCTATTAGTGGAAGGACTGCCTTGACGGATACAGCAAAGGCATGTCAGAAACAGCAGGTATTCACGCCTTTAAAAACAAAGAATACTGGTGGACACACTCACACACGCACACATTTACGTGTATGTAAATAATATATCTTATAGCTTCGAATATGGTTTAGTCTCATAAGTATATACACATATGCACGCTAGTTTACATGTATATAACAGAAAGACAAATAGAGTTATCTTTTATATCCCTTCTCCCTTCATTTTTATCTCCCAATTACCTATGGTTGTATCACAATCATAAATCTATAGGTTCTGTTTTTGATTTGGTACTGTTGGTAGTAGAGGATGTGGAACAATAACATAACCCAGAGAAAACTGGCAAAGCATATTAAAAAAAAATTATTAGTGGTTTTATTAAATTTATTAACGAACATAATCTTATTTAAATTTCATACTATGTGAAACAGATTTGAAGTACTAACTTCCACCCATCTTCTTTCACTCAGTCTCTCAAGCCACTTTCTCTTCATCTCTCATTCGCTCACCCGCTCAGGCTCTGTGTTTTCATTTTCATTTTCATTCATCCTCTCTTCTACTTTTTATCTATTATACTGTCTTGGCAGCAGATTAAAGAGCGGAATCTAAATTTCAACAGATAATAACTATTGTTAAATATAAGACTTGCTTTGCTCTATTTATCATATATATATATATATATATATATATATATATATATATATATATATATATATATATATATATATTTGCACATATGTGTATATATATACATGCATATATATGCATATATACATATATAAATACATTCATACATACACACACATACATATATGTATATATATAAATATACATATTCATAAATACATACGTACATATATATATATATATATATATATATATATATATATATATATATATATATACATACATATACATATATATACACACACATATATGTGTATGTGTGGTGTGTGTGTGTGTGTGATATTGTATACATATAGCATAATATCTCTTTAGACATCTACATTTCTGTTTGTCTTACTAACTATTTGTTTATCTATCTATTTATCTGGCATTCTTCCTGCCCGAGTGTATATATTTCAACAATGTATCTAACTTTCCCTTACTCAGTGTATGTATGCATGTACAGGCGTTGATGGGCGGTATGGATCTTACTTCACATTCCCAACTTTGTGGTCTTGGGTTCAGTCCCAAGCGAATCCCTTTGGGCAAGTATCTTCCAAAATAACTTCGGAGAGACCAAGGCTTTGAGTAGAGTCGGTGGTTAAAATGTGAAAGAAGCTCGTCGTATGTATACACACACACACACACACACACACACACACACACACACACACACACACATATATATATATATATATATATATATATGTCTACTGCTACTACTACTACTACTAATAATAATAATAATGATGTAGTGAAAGCGGTAATCCCCTACTTACGTGACAAAGTAGTAGAGTCATTGTACGACTTGTCAGTTGGAGTCAGTAATTTTTATGTGTTATATGCTAGTTCGAGTTACCCTCAAGGTAGACATTTCATAGTCATTCTCTTGCGGAGTCATCAGGGATAGCACAATAGACGAGTCAAAGATAAGACTCGGAATACCGACACAACATAATAGTGCCGACAGTAACATACAAGTGGACGAGGATCCACATTAGAGCAAATAATAATAATAATAATCTTTTTACTCTTTTACTCTTTTACATGTTTCAGTCATTTGACTGCGGCCATGCTGGAGCACCGCCTTTAGTCGAGCAAATCGACCCTAGGACTTATTCTTTGTAAGCCTAGTACTTATTCTATCGGTTTCTTTTGCCGAACGGCTAAGTTACGGGGACGTAAACACACCAGCATTGGTTGTCAAGCGATGTTGGGGGGACAAACACAGACACACAAGCATATACACACACATAATATATATATATGCGGCGGGCTTCTTTCAGTTTCCGTCTACCAAATCCACTCACAAGGCTTTGGTCGGCTCGAGGCCATAGTAGAAGACACTTGCCCAAGGTGCCACGCAGTGGGACTGAAACCGGAACCATACGGTTGGTAAGCAAGCTACTTACCACACTGCTACTCCTGCGCCTATAATAATAATAATAATAATAATAATAATAATAATAATAATAATAATAATAATAATAATTTACCTTTGGAAACATGGGTGTTTTGCACAACATCCTTAAACAAACCTTATTCAGGGACCTTCTGAGCTGGATGGGCTACTCGACCTGAAGAAAACTCTAACTGTGCCCCACCTGCGAGGTCATGCGCCGTTTATCTTCATATGAGATCACCATGTCGCACACATATGGTTGTGATGCATGTGCCTGGTGTACCCTTATCAGACGGGTAGTCATGATGGGTATAACGGGCTTCGTATATTTTATCCCAGCGTCACTTTGATGGCATGCACTGCTCTCTCACTCAATAATAATGATGATGATGATGATGAAGTATCAGACAGTGACTTTCATGACTTCTAATCTTAACTGACTGGAAGTCTTATCATGTACATTACTTTGTCTTAGTATAAAAGAAAGGCTACAGCAAATATTCTCCTGAATACCACAGATTTGCTTGTCAGTTATTTAACCTTAAACAGTTGAACATGTCCTTTAGTGGCTGACGATATGTGCATCTCTGATCACGAGCAGAAGTAGTGTGAAATTTCATACGTAGCTAGTCAATTTTTGCATTTCTTTTATTGCTTGGCCGAAAAGAAGGAAGGTAGTTTGCATAACGTCTCGAAGCCGCGCCCACATAACCCGATGCAAATCTTCTTTTCAATTGATTTATCTTGAAGCGTAGCTGTAACTTCAGCCTCGTATATGACAGAGTTTATCATACACGCCTGGTCAAGTGGGCAAGCTGCAGGGTCTCGACAGTTACAACTTGGAGTGTTCTCTTTGTGGTTTTCACAAGTTATAGTGTTCTTCATATTGGGGCAGCAGCTGTATGATATTTTTTTTTATTTGAGCGTCTGTTAAACATTTTCCTGTATTTATGATATATTGGAAAACGTTTTTTCTAAAAGAGACAGGAATTTCTTCCCTACGTTAGTGTTAACATTAAGGGAGGAGGAGAGGCAATATATATGTATATATACATATATATATATATATATATATATATATATATATATATATATATATATATATATATATATATATATATATATATATATATATATATATATATATATATATATATATATATATATGGAGAAAAGAAGTGTATCTCCACACAGGAAGGAAAATATGAGAGTTTGTTTTGGGGTTGAAAATGCATTGAGTATTAAATCATTTGGTCGTTTTTGAATTGTGTAATAGTGTTATAAAAATACCTGTTTCGGCAATTTTTTTGTTTATCAATGGTAAATAAGAAATTAAATAAGTTTTTTAAGAGAGGTTAACGTTAGAAGGGAAATAACGCAAAAAAAAAAATTGCTTAAAAGATCAAATGTTCATAAAAAATCCAATAATCAATGAGTTTCACAGATATAGGCGATAACGCAAGTTCAAATGTTCAATGAATTTCATAACATTGATGCATGATGGAAAACTCAGTAATATTGAGTTATATCAACAATTAGATACGATGAAGTTTTTAAAAGAGTTAGAAGAAAAGGAAGATAAAAAAAAAAAAAATTACGATTTCTGTCATAGTGCATGAAGAAGGATTCCTCGTCGCTGGTTTTTGCTTGTGAGAATTTGAACTGCTTTAAGTTAAAATTGCTTTGTATATATCGGCTTTTACGGCAAAGAGTAAAGTTCAGATCGGTTATAAATTTAAGGACGTCACTTTATTTTGTCCGTCTGTAGTCAAGTGCTTTGAATGGCGCTTTTACGGATATTTTCGTAAAATATTTTTGTTTGGCCCAGCGTTCTTGCTGGTTGACTTCCCGGTGAGGTCTTATTTGTCGACTGTCTTGAACCCTTGCATTTGACCAGTAGAGATCCAGTGCTGTGTTTGGTTGGTATTCTGCTTAATGAGTAGAAGCATTTATTCTGCTGTTAGCTAAATGGAAAATTTTGTACAAAACAGAAATTCGACACAGTAACACACCTGAATGCTTTAAACCACTACCCTTTAAACTTATCTCAGGTCGGTGTCTTACTGTAAGAGTAATAACATTCCCTATATATATATATATATATATATAAACAATATATGAGTATATGCATATATATGTACATGTATGTATATACGTTCATCTACATGTACATATAGATACATAACTAGGTACATGACGTGGCAAAAGAACAAGGACAAAATGGTAAACAAGGTGCAACAAACAAGCAGGCCACATAGAAACATCCCCTTCATCAGCTGCCACCATTAAAACTCCGGCGTTTCGAAGAATATATATATATATAAGAATATATATATATATATATATATATATATATATATATATATATATATATATATATATATAAGGTTCAAAAGGAACACACGAGTTGATATATATGGAAAAGAAAGTAGAAAATGCTAAAATAATTTTATAAAAAACATCACAGTACCGGTTTAAGTGATTGAGACTTCTTCAACTGTAAGTATGGAAAACAATTAAATTTTGGAAAAATTAAAAGAAAAGTTTCTTAAAAAAATATTTGCATAGTATTCAATTACAAGGGGCTTTTTCCTTGTTTCTTCGTGTCTCTGTCTCTCTTCTTTACTCTTGTGGGTTCGAGGTCGTTGTGAATTCTTGGCAGGGAAGAAAAAAGGAGAAGGAGAAGAAGAAGAAGAAGAAGAAGAAGAAGAAGAAGAAGAAGAAGAAGAAGAAGAAGAAGGAAGAGGAGGAGGAAGAGGAGGAGGAGGAAGAGAAGAAGAATATGAAGAAGAACTCTCCCTCTCTCTCTCTCTCTCTCTCTCTATATATATATATATATATATATATATATAGTGTGTGTGTGTGTGTGTGTGTATAGGTATATATGTGCATAGATGTATGTACATGTATATATGTATATATATGAATATAAATAAAACATAAAAAACAGAGTTGGAACTCTTTTAAATAATATATTCCGCTATACACGATCATACAAAACCCCTTTTTTTATATCTTTTTATTTTTATTTTTATTCACATATATATGTATATACATATGTACGTATACATAGAATATATTATATATGCAAATACTCACATACACACACATACACACATATATCATACTTATATATCTAAACTTATATGCATATAAATGTATGTGTCAGTGTGCGTGTATGTGCACGCGCGTGTGTGTATGTGTGTGTGTGCGCGCGCGCTAAGTAAATAAAACTACGTGTTTTTGGATACGGTTTCGTTGATGTAGACTTGCAAACATTTCTACTGAACATCAATTAGAAATGTTACAATAAATAAATAAATAAATAACAACCTATGACACTGAGTTCGACCATGTGACACCTAGAGTGTTCAAACTGAAACTCCCCTCCCAGACTGAGAATTGTTGAGTCAACAGACAACTGACAATAGCGATTCATGTCAGTCTTGTAGATATCATGATTTCCCATCACTCACTGTCAACTGTCAAACATTAACTGACTTCATACTTACTGTGACCTAATTTCTGGATCACTGGTTCGAACATTTTACTATTCTTTCCCAATTAATTTCCTTATAATTTGTTGGTGAGCTATTATCTACCATCTAGTTTATTTAGTTTGTTTTTAAATTTTGTCCGCATCCGTAAAGCAATCTTTTATGGTTAAAATAGCATTTCATCTGGTTATGATTAATTCGAACATTGGGTTTTTAAACAACAGAAAATAACTTAATAGAATTGTATGCACTCCTGCCTGCCTGCACACGAGTGTGTGTGTGTGTGTGTGCATGTATGTGTGTGTGTGTGCTTATGTGTGTGTGTATTTGTGTGTAATGCTGATATTTAAGGCTTTGTTCTATACCTTTGCCAATTATTATAAACGCGTGATTGAATATATTTAAGCATGTATTTGATGTGTGTGTGCGTTTATACACACACACACACAGACTTATATGTACGTATGTATGTTACATATCTTCATATATGTGTACATATATGTATGTATATAGCGGTATTTATGTTAAACATTTTCACATTGCATAAAACTCTGTATGTATTCCCTTCTCTCTCTCTCTCTCCCTCTCTCTCTCTCCCCCCCCCTCTCTCTCTCTCTCTCTTCGTGTTTCTGTATGATTATGTTATTTTTCATTTATCTGAAATCATGAAAGTATCAGGCTGCATATGTATATGCTCTCTCAAGCTAGCTTCAATGTATCTCTACATATGATCATGTGTGTGAATCGGCATGACGGATTGGATGAATGAACAAAGAATGTGCCTAGAACACAATGATGATAGTTGCACTGAATTGCGATTATATAGTAGTCATGCTTGTTCTTTGAAACACCCATGTTTTTATGAATAGAAGACATAACAATAAAAGAGAGAAACGTTCTTTGTAGAAATATTGGTTGCGAATACACTGATCTATTTTGTTGATGATTTAGTCCCTGCTTCTTTGGTTGCGCAGCTTTATGTAGTCGAGACATCTTCAATGGAGACGACAAAGCTTAACAATAAATGCGTGAATTCCTGAGGTGAAAGAAGATCGAAGTCAAATAGATGAAGATGTGTACATGCACGCATACGTACGCCCAAACACCCTAAAAAATACAAAAATATATGCGTTCGCGCGCAGACATATATGTATACTCGTGCTTGTGAATGATTGTGTTCGTGCTTGTCATGCTGTTTCTAAATACTTTGTTGAACACTTCAATGCTACAGCTTTTAACCCTTTAGAGTGATATGTAGGTGAGTAATGTATGTACAAATTGTGACCAATCAATGAAGGTTTTTCAGATGCATTGAATATTATTACAACGTGAATGAATAAAAAGTTAAACATTTGGTTAAATTTCATTTTATTACAGTCTAACATAACTATCTTAATTTATTCAGTGCGTTGATTACATTAAACAAAATAAAGTGTGTTAAAACATTGTACTCGTTAGTTCTTTTGTTAAATAAAAAAATTTAAAAAATATATACAGATTTCTAATTGTGCATTTCGAGATCATTTCCATTTTCCAATAAAGTATATTTGTGTTATTTGATAAAGATAGGAGTGCTTTCATTAAAGAACCCTGACCCAAGTTCAAACCATATTTGCTGAATTATTGTTTGAAGGCTGCGGAGAGTTTTCCTCTCTGATTTCTTTCGTGGGTTCGTTAAATAAAATTTGGACCAGCTGAAGTACAAGGTTGTGGATGCTTGTTATATGAAATGGATTCGATTTTGTACGCACATAGGCTTAGCCTTGTGTAATTTACGATACCAACTTTAATACGGTAATGTTAATAGAATATTTTCCGTATTGTACATATGATATAACGCTGGCAACGGTGTTATAGAAAATAGATTTTGTTCCCTTCCTATATTGTGCTCTTGTTTCGACAGAGATGTCTTGTTTCTTGGTTGCGAGAAGAAACCAGCAAGCATTACTGTAACAAGCGAGAATGAAAAATCGTGGTCGATTTTGTCAGTTAGAATAGTGAGTGGGTTCAGCAATCTTTAATTTCTTCGATGGGATCGAAGGGTAGTAGTATTGAAATTGTGAACGTTATGATACTTGCTAGTGGTGTGTTTCGTATATATATTTGTAATTTCTTGGAGGTATGTGAAGACACAGTCACGTTGGAAATATAGTCTCTCTCTCTCTCTCTCTCTCTCTCTCTCTATCTCCCTCGTGGGGAATATTAGTAGAACCTCTGGTACATGGACGGGGCGACGTTAGGTCGGCCAGTAAAGAGTGCCTGCCACGATCTGAGATTAGTGTTCCCGCTCTAGAAAAGATCGGCCGCATGATAAACTCATCCAGGTCGGAGGTTGTGAACGTAAACTACGACGCAGTTGACTTTAAGGCCTCCGTCTCAGACGTACATTCACTACTTCATCAGGTACAGGTGACCTCAAAAGAGGACTTCTTATCCTCGATTCTCCGATTTTTCCGTCTGCTCAGTCGATCCACCCCCAGGTCTAAGCTTCGCCTTCTTGGAAGATTGACGAATAGACTAAATATGATCAACACCCTCCCAGTGCTGTTCTTTTTAAGGAACTGCTTCGCCATGCCGTAGGGTCCCTTCTTGCAACCACGTGTCATTCGTCACGGATCTCGACGCCTGTATTCAACGAATACCAAAGAGATATGAAACGTTCATTTCGGTGACACTGGATGGTGACCTTATCCGTCAAATATGGTGGTCTCACCCTTCGATATCCGGTCTCGACCTCCAATCTGCGGTCTCATCTACCCTGCCGGCTTTTTTCTTATCGGCAACCTCTTGCTGTGTCCTCAGTAACAGGGTTCTCTACAATACAACTGGACCATCTATAATTGGGCAACTCGAGGTGAACTATGCATCATGGAGCCAGCTCGGAATGCGCCTTCTTGACATCATCCCCCTATCACCTCTGTGGACGTCAGGTCCTCCGAAAAGAAATGGGACGCCATCTAATGTTGCCTGATCTCAGACGAGTTAGTGCGCCGACTTGACCAGCATGTCCTAACTTGTTTCAGCTCAGCCTCCGAGCCAATCAACGGAGCTTCACTCAATGCGGTTCCATCACTCGTGACTGGCACTCATCTTGATAGCGAATGTCTGCGCATCAGCGTTCCTTTGAGATTTGGCCTTCAATTGTATGAGCCTCAAGAATGTCGCTGTGGGTTCACTGTGAATTCTTTTGGTCCCCACTCATTGTCATGCCATCATTGTACTGGCCACCTTCCACGCCATGCCACACGTACAAAATCATAAAACATGGCCTGGACGTCGCAGGTTTTTCTTCTCAGATTGAGCCAGCGGAGCTAGACCAAGGAGAAGATAAAATCCTGACGGTGTGATAATTTTCCCATTCTGTGGTGGTAGGCCCCTCATTGGAAATTCACATGCTGCGGCACTTTCTCCAGTAGCAACTTAGTGTATTCATTTACCAGCCCAAGTACCGCTTATCATCAGACTGTACTAAGCAAACTCTCAAGGTATCGAATATTCTCTGACAGTGGAAACCTCCGACGTACTCCACTCCCGACCGTATCCTTGTTCCCCGCTATCGGAGCGGAAGTTGCTATATCAGCGCATTTTCTTCGCCATCCTCCGGTGCAATACCTTTTCCATTTTGTCTGCTGGGGCTATGAAGCGCTCTGAATTATAGGAAATTGTACGCTCCAGTCCTAATGTAAAGTTATTCCATATGTATCGATGATGATGGTATATACGGCCGACTTTTGGATTCCGTTTTGACCATGTGAAATGTGAAGCAATTGCTTCTACTTGATTCATTTGGGCCGTGTGGTCTTGCGGGTGAGAGGACTGCCGGTTGGTTTTGATGTCATAATTTCTGCGTTAGTTGAAATTAGTGTGGCTGTTAAGGATGCATATCGATAGAATGCGATGTTTTTTTTCTTGTTGTTTTCAAACAATTAGAAATAGCTGTAACAACTGAGGCAACACCCGTAGTAGTAGTAGTAGTAGTAGTAGTAGTAGTAGTAGTAGTAGTAGTGGTAGTAGTAGTAGTAGTAGCAGCAGCAGCAGCAACAGCAGCAGCAGCAGCAGCAGTAGTAGTAGTAGTGGTAGTAGTAGTAGTAGATGATGGTGAGTTGATACCGGTTATAAGTTCGGTTGCCATAGTGATAAATGGGGGTGACTGAGGAGGGGGAAACATATGCCGTACCAATAACAGAGAGGTCGCTACGTTCAGTGCTAAGCAGAAGGTGATTTTTATTGGTGCTCTCTCTCTCTCTCTCTCTCTCTCTCTCTCTCTCTCTCTCTCTCTCTCTCGTGTTCTTCATTTTGTTGTTGTTGTTGTTAGTGTAGTGGAGCAGAACACAATGTTAAATGGAGTGTGTCCACGTGCTTTTTTTTATTTAAGAAGATATTAACTGCTTTCAAAATTCGTTTTAGTCAGAATATTTAGGTGACTGACTATTAAGAAGTGGATCATTTACTGAAAAGTAATACATAACTGAAACATGGTATGAGGAAATCCCAGCCTAAATATCAATTTCGTTTTGTCTACTTATATCAATTACAGATATGAAATCTTTTCTATTTGGAAATTTTAAAGTTTACTCTTTTACTTGTTTCAGCCATATGACTGCGGCCATGCTGGAGCACCGCCTTTAGTCGAGCAAATCGACCGCAGGACTTATTCTTTGGAAGCGTAGTACTTATTCTATCGGCCCTTTTGCCGAACCGCTAAGTTACGGGGACGTAAACACACCAGCGTCGGTTGTCAAGCAATGATGGGGGACAGACACACACACACACACACACACACACACACACACACACACACACATTCACACACATATATATACGACGGGCTTCTTTCAGTTTCCGTCTACCAAATCCACTCTCAAGGCTTTGGTCGGTACGAGGCTATAGTAGAAGATACTTGCCCAAGGTGTCACGCAGTGGGACTGAACCCGGAACCATGTGGTTGGTATGGAAGCTACTTACCACACAGAGTGAAAATTTTAAAAGTTAGTTTAATGATTCAATTTTCTACGCTGAATCTCGGAGGCTAATTCAGCCAAACACAAAATATCCTCCACTTTTTATACTCTCCTTCTTGTTTCAGTCATTTGACTGCGGCCATGCTGGAGCATCACCTTCAAGGGTTTTTTAATCGAAGAAATCTACTCCAGGACTTATTCTTTGTAAGCCTAGTACATATTCTATCGACATCTGTTGCCGAACCGCTATGTCACGGGAACATAAACACACCAACATCGGTTGTTAAGCGACGGTAAGAGGAGGCAAGCACAGATACAGAAATACATACATACACACACACACACAGATAGATAGATAGATAGATAGATAGATAGATAGATAGATAGATAGAAAGATAGATAGATAGATAGATAGATAGATAGATAGATAGATAGATAGATAGATAGATGGATAGATTTACAACGAGCTTCTTTCAGTTTCTTTCTACCAAATCCACTCACAACGCTTTGGTCTGCCCGAGATTATAGTAGAAGAAACCGACCCAAGGTGTCACGCAGTGGGACTGAAACCGGAGCCATGCGGTTAGAAAGCAAGCTTGCCACACAGCCACGCCTGAAATATTTTTGTTTTTTTACGTTACCGAGATTTAAAATTTGATAATTTTTACCTAGTCAGAAAACGCTATTTGGAAGCTGTCATTTTGTGCTTGACTGTACGTGTTGTCAACCGTAAATAAATGAAATACTGCCGGAATTTTTCTTTACACCTGACATATAACTCCTCATAACTGTTTTATTTATCGGAATTTTTAGAAACTTTTTGCAAATCTGTATTCTACATATAGGAATCCATACAATTATGCAAAAACCAAGAAAAGTTTTTAAATTTGGTGCGTGATTTAAGGCCTATTTAGCTGTTAGCACATCTCAAAACCACCTCATACCTCGTATTTTAAGAATTTAATAAGCAAGAAATGACCACATGGCTTGACATGACCACAACAAAGGAATAAGCAGCTCAACAGCTTGGGTTGTTACTATGGAAACAAGCACTCATATGTATGTAGCTTTCGATTGACTAAAATTAATCAAAATTTGAAAACTTTAAAAGCTATTAACTCTTTATTTATTGAGTTATGGTGAAAATTAATTTACTGTCAATGATTACCTTAAAAAACTACACCAAATGTGAAATCAGTTGGATTCAAATTGAAGAAATTGAAATTGGCAGCCAAACGGGAAAAAAATCCCATTTACGGGATTTATTCATTTTGACGAGGGATTCGTAAATTACATCTCTTTTATATGTAAATTACATATCTTTTATTTGCTTTTGACATTGGACTGCGTCCGTATTATAGCGCTCCCACGAAAGGTTTTAGCTGAGCAAAGCAACCCTAGTCGATTTCATTAATTCTTTAGCATTAATAACCGCAAGACCTCACTCAACATCCCAGAGATACCTAATGCCACAACCCTAGCGAAGCACGTCTGGACTTCGAAAGAAAGCGCCACGGAGTACAGCATAAAGTGAAAGATTCCAGAAAGATGCAAACCGTACTTCAATAGCAAGAAGTGCAGATTATGCCTGGCTGAGAAGAGAGCAATTTTAAAGTGTACCCAACACCTGGATGTTTACTTAATAACAGGAGTGAGGTGTTTAATCCTTGTCACGCATGAAAGGAATTGCATTCTATCATACCTGCGTGCCCCACCATGACTGCAACTACAGATCCTCTGCCTCGATCTTCCACAAACGACCTTCCACGAATGCCTTTGGGCCCGAAAAAAGAGTTTTACCAAAACACACACCAAGGCGCCCTTGAACACACGCGCACACACCCCTATGAGGCGGACACCCCACAAAATAAATTGTCTCTCCCACACCATCGCCCCCCCCCCCCAACAATACCCTTTCACACAGTTATATAAAGTTATATAATCGGTTTGTTACCTAACGCTCCATTGTATTCTATACGCGAAACCGATTGGTAAGGCCAGCCGTGATCGACATTTAATACTATACATTTCGAATAATATATATATATATATATATATATATATATATATATATATATATAATTCAAATATGAGTTATTAGTATATGTTTAATTTATCATTAGATATTTATATTACAAACACGTTTGCAGTGTAACAGCTTTTGCGTGGTGGGATTAAGGATCTTTTCTGTTTGGCAGGCACTTTTCAACTTAGTGTTGTTCCAATTGATTTTAAATTTGTTGTAATGATGTTTGTTTTGCATGGTAACTATTGACATCAAATTCATTTTTGCAATAAATCAATGAATAAAGACTTCATAGCTGTTTGCAACTTTTGCTTAATTTTAGCCAATCGAAAGCTACAAACATATAGATGCCTGTTTCCATGGTAACAGTCAAGCATTGGCACTCTCCGCTATAAAATATGTGTTTACGAAAAATTTCTGTAGAAGAAATATTTAATTCGTTCACGGCTTGTTTTCTCTGCTCTTAAAACTACAAAATGTGCCGTTTACTCGTTTCTTTTCGCCATTTTCGCTCATTAAACACTTAAAACACGAGCTATCGTCGCAATGTTTTGTCGTCTTACGATTGCAGTCACGCACAAATTGACAGCTTCCAAAACCTGTTTCATGATGGTAAAAATGATCAAATTTGAAATCTCTGTAGCATTTTAAAACATATTTTTCTGGTACTAGTAAATTAAGCTCTGAGGTTCAGCGTGAAAAATGATATCAATACATCGAATTTGAAAATATTCACTTAATTTTAAAATTTAAAAAAGTACAACTAAAGAGAAAAGAACCAGGATTAATTCTATTCGTGTGTCTGTGTCTGTCCCCCCATCTTTGCATGACTGTATGCGTGTGTGTGTGTTCGCGTGTGTGCGTACATGTGTGTGTATACATACATACATACATACATACACATACTTAACTTTTTGGTTAACAAGCCCACCGTTGGTTTCATGCCTAGCGTTTTCAGCAATGATCCAGCCAGCCACATGGGACGTTGGAACTCGTTTTCATCTTAGTTGAGAATATAACGATGCTAGACGAGACTGAGCATGGTTTTGGAATGAACATAGAAATATATTGCTCAGGAAAAAAGTCTTTTAATTGTTATCTCTCTTGCATTAATGCTAGCCACTTTATAAATATAAATATGAATACACACGTATATGCTCAAGTAAACCTATGCATAATATGCATGCAAAGTATATGCATATATACACATGCAACAACACACACACACACCCACTCGCTCCTGCATTGTATATTTAGTTCGTGTTTGGGTGTTTGCACTTAATTATTCGTATTCATTCGTATTTGCACATATGCACACGTAATTTTCCGATTGAAAATTTCATTGTCATTTGTTTCTTACTGTAGACTCTAGATTCATCGGAAGAGCTTTATATCCATATACACATTGAAAAGAGAGATAAACACTTACATCGCATTACATTGTAACTAACATCAGTGTCTTTCACATATAGATTGATTGCATGCATCACGAATGTGGGTATTCACGCACTCTGTCTTAGTAAATGAGGATCGCTTTCGGACTCTGGTTTAGTCTGTTTTTACAAATAGCTTCTCTAAGCTTCTAGGTGTTTCTGTTCCAGCCAAGCACCAGGAAATCAAGGTGAATTACACCATTATCGATCAAAAGATAGTCACGATGAATTTTAATTCGCATCGCTGTCTTTTGAACCTCTTTTGTGTAAACCCTTTCCATTCACTGGAGCCATCGTTTCTATATCATGAAGATACATCAATATTTCATATCCCGTTACGGGATCGAGAAAAATGTACTTGCGTTAGAATGAAACGCTTGCAGCCGGTGAGATAGACTTTGTAGCATGCTCTCCTTCCAACTGAATGTCAACTGCCGACGGCTGAATCGCTGCACTCGCTTTGTATCTGAAAAACAGAGGACATCACATAATCGCAGGAATCATAATTGAAAGCGGCGTTGTCCAATTCTCTCTCCCCCCAAAAATAATAAACGTCGCAGTGAGTGAAGTATGGGGGAAAGGAAATGAACAAATAAATCTACTAATAGCGGTGCCCAAACATTACCTCGGAGTAAGAGAAGTAAAAGCATGTATGTATGTATATATATATATATATATATATATATATATATATATATATATATATATATATATATATATATATATATAATGCGAGAGAGTTAGGGGTTGAGGATTCAACCCACTAAGAGATAGTATCTATCCAATATACTGCTGGGACGGTACCCAATTATTGTTACACTAGTGTTATACCAAGTGCAATAAATGGGAGCGGGTAAAAATGGTGGGGTTTACCCTAAATTTGTATATCAAGTAGAAAATGGAGGATAATATGCTGAAACCAACGACTACTGTGTGCAAGTCGTTGGTTCAGCATATTATCCTCCATTTTCTAATTGATATATATATATATATATATATATATATATATATATATATATATATATATATATATATAATACAAAGGATATATAAGCATGTATATACACATATATGTACATACTTACATCTACATGTGTATATAGATGCATATTCGGGTACGGACGTTAGAATAATGAACAACAGACAACGGAACGAACACATAGGACAACATATAGCCACTTGGATTAATTCTTCATCAGCTGCCTCTATTCTAAACTAGGCGTTTCGAAGATTATAACATTCTGGCTTTTTTTCATTTTCCTATATATATATATATATATATATATATATATATATATATATATATATTCAATAATAGGATAAAAATCTATTACAAGAATTTTATCAGGAAGCTAGTGTGTAAAAAAATTCTTAAGGGAAATTTCTATTCCCCAAAATATAATTATTCGTTTATATTTATATAAGGGCATTACTACAGAATAATGGCACACACTATACTTCACAAATAAGCACATTTTAGTACCGAATGCGAGGAATAGCAACTATGAAAAAAAAAAAAACTTTTCTAAAAAAAACAACTCAACTATGTATCGACCGATTTCACGATTACCAGAATGAAATCTAGTTTTCGCTCGGCAGCATAGTACAGCACAGATATATACAAATAAACAAAATCCTCACCTTAAAACGAACACCTTATGTATCCGACAAAGTAAACGGAATAATGTTTATCCCTATACATCTCTGCAAAAAAATGCTTTCATTTGTGAAGTCTAGTGTGTGGCATTATTCTGTTGTAATGCCCTTATTAAATAAATATTTTATAGGACGCTACACTTGTTTGGTAATTACATGTTACGATTCCGTTTTGCTACTGTTTATATCTCGCTCAGAGATATAATATAGCTTATTTCTCCTTTTTCGGGATCAGCGACTGTTTGTCGCTGGAAAAAGCATATAGAATTTTGCGAGTGGAATGTGTTTCCATCACTAGCTGGTGATTAACACACGCTGTGGACAGGTAACCACTCAGAAACTCGAGACCGTGTGTATCGCGTAAGGCTAGAGATGAGAGCGATGACCTCTCCTTGCAAATACTAATCGGACGCAGAATGTGTGAAGTGAATCAGCTGGAAGAGATGTCTTCCTGGGGCTATAAACGTCAGTAGCACAGTCCTTTATAAGACGCCACACTTGGTTGGCAATTATATGTTAAATATATTTTATAGTATATCTTACTCTATGACAGGTATAAAATGTACCACTAGGATTTGGAACATAAAACTATTCTGAAATTTGAGTAAAATGAGTTAACAAAGAAATATATTAAGAGACAAAGGAATAATTCATAAATTGAAAGATAAAACAGTTTATTTATAGTTTCCAATATATTAAATCTATATTCCTTTAATGACATTTTGTTTAAAAATAACATTTTATGAAAACATTTAATTTAATTTCTCATTTCCTCTGGCATAAACCTTGGTACACCTCATATTTAAAGGACAAAATAATGTTTTCCATAAAATTTCTCAGTTTTAGTAATCTAACATATGTGAAAGGTTATGTCAAATTTTAAAAATGTTCCAATAAAATGAAAATGCACAAATACACATAATGAATAATAGTGTAAGTATTAAGATCTTAAATGTTATTTTTATCGATTTCCATCATTAAAATGAAGAAAGACTTGCAATAAATTAATTGTTTATCCTAACAATAAAATACATACGCAAATATTATGTAGACATGATAATCTGTCAATCTTGAACTTCATGGTATTCGTGATGCATGCAATGAATCTAGATGTGAAAGACACTTATGTTAGAATGTAATGCGATACAGGTGTTTATCTCTTTGTTTAATGTGTATATGGATATTAACTTCTTCCAATGAGTCTTGAGTCTACACTAAGAAACGAATTATAATGAAATTTTCAAGTGGAAATACAAACTATTGTAGTTTGTTATAGCTGTGATGTCCTTGCAGCATACTTTTCAGGTAAAAAAAAAAAAAACAACTCCCAAGGTTATGATAGTATTTAGACACACAAAGATTGGTGGAGTGAGGGGGGTGGGGCAGCTAGCTTATTTGGTATTTTATAAGATTTACTACTGGTCGCTTTTAACTATGAATGACGACATAATATAAGAAATAAACATTATCTTTACTACCGCTATAACAGCAACATGTCACTAAAATATGAACACAGTTACTCATCCATATTTATATAGAGAGATATATATTTATATATATGCATGTATATATATGTTGGTTTTTGTGTAAATTGAGAGAACAAGAGAGGGAAATTTGTGTAAAGGGAGAGCGAGACAAGCAGATAAAGACACAAGAATAATGCATATGATGCATTAATAAGTGGCAATTTCAAATTTGTTTCACCAATTAAAAATAAATAATTAGAAAGAATTTTCTTCATAACCAAATCCCTTTTACTTTATAAAGAGATGCTGAGTTCTAATTCTTTTCGAAGAGAGGAATTATTGGTGAATTGTAAGGTTTTCATATATTTCTCGAATAAAACTAATTGATTTGCATCTACTAAGACCCATGCAGCTTGGGATCAGTTTCACTAAGGGTATGCCGACAAGAACGTAAGAAGTGGGAGTAGATACTGCAAGTCATTTTTTCTACCCATCTAAAAATTCTACCAATCGATCAGTTAGTACTGCTACTTCATTTATAAACGTCTAAATTATGGAAAGCTAAAATGACGTTTTCCAGATTTGAAATTAGAGACCAGAGTGCCTGATCGTATACAACTATTCCGACTTATAAATATACATGACATACATACGCGTCGAATTATGGCGTCGAAGTTAGTTACGTCGACATATGGCGTCGAAGTCAGTTACGTCGTACATTCATCTATCTGTAATGAATACAATCCCGAGAACTTACATGCAGAGAAAAATACTGAAAACAAATTGGTCATCTTCTTTGGGAAAATGTGACGAAGCACTTTTTTATGGAAGATTATAGCGGAGAAAACTAAATGAAACTCAACAGCTAACTTTACTACTTCTTACACCATCGCAGTATAGAAGACGGGTCAGCTATCAAAGGTTGGGGGACTATCGATAGAAATTTGATCTTTGAATTGAACGATATTGAGCCAAATCGATAGAAAACTGGCCGATTTGATGTTATTCGCGATGAGCCAAAAAGATAAATAAATAAATTAGTAGCAGAGATGGAAAATCTCAAGTTTGGGACATTGACTCTACTGCTATATTATGCTGTGGTTACAATGCAGCCACAGCAGGAATACAGGGATTGATCACAGGTGAAAGAAAGGAACGAAATGGGTTATCTCCCTCTAGATATATATTGACAGACTCAGGAAAACTACTGGGCAGCTAGACGCAATTTTTAAGTGAAAAGTGAATAATAAATTCACGATTCAATCACTGCAGCTGTATGATAGGTTACCTGGAGTATTTAAGAATTGTTGACAAAAAACTCCAACGGGCAAGTGTGTTGCCCTTAAATACAAATTGCGAAAGTTAAGGGAATTATTTTGTTATGAGAAAAAAGAAAAAACAACTTCGAGAACCAAAATAATCAAGCACAAACTTGCAATAAATTAACAAGCAGTGTATCCCAGTATGAAAGGCGATTACACCAAGTAATCTAGAATTATTGCGAAGAGAAATGTGGAATGTAAATGAACAGCACAATTGAGAGTCAATTTGAGTAAAAGTACTGCGAAAATTTCTGTCTGAAAATTTATAAAATAAACAGTAAAATTCTGACTTTTGCTGCAAAAAAGTGTCGAGTGGAAAATCACCTAGGAGAGGCCTGATTGTTGATTATTGGTACAGAAAGTTCACATTACACAGGACAGCTCCCATTAACCAGTTCAAAAGAACAATGAACAAAGCGATTGACGATGTAGCTGGTTGGTTGACAGTTGCCCGTACAATACTAAAAGTTTAAATCAAGCCAAAACCTATGGCCAAAACAGAGAGGCCGATAGCATGCTTGAACGGGAAGCATAAATTATAAACATGTTACTTGAATGCATTCATTCAGCATCACTGCGAAATACACAATGCTGTAACTGAAAAGTAGGTAGGGAAATAGAAATATGTATGGAGGTGTATTGAATAGATTCTCATCAACAAAAATGTTCCTAAGAAAGCTAAGACGTACTGCAGAAAACCGCTGACACCCTGATCCTCCCTCATGGATTATAGAGCCACTACACCTTGTTAAGTTTGCAATTGCTAAAGTTAATATCATTGAGTTCCCGGCAACAGCATGATCCTCATAGTTAGCACTAAGTACTGAAGCTACCACTATTGTTAGTAACAGATTTAAGCTACCAACAGAATATTTCAGAGTGATAGCTTAATTGTGATGATTTTATTTTGCTTAAGCAACAAACCATTAATCAACCCTGTTACGAAAATACATGACAGAGGATGAATTTCACTGACACCGTTTTTGTTGATGACCGTAAGTTATTCTCGAGTAATATTCATAAAACCAAGAAACAGAAATGGTGAGAGCATTCTCCAGGTATATAGGAATGGAGTTTGCTGAGGACAATGGCCTATATATGGTTGTCAAACAAGGAAAGATTGTCAACTAAGAAAGGAATGTAGATATCAATAGCCTTTCTGTCTCCCTTATTACCTATGATGAACTTTTACCTTGGAATTGAATATGATATTGCATATGTTGGTGCTGTGAATAAAGCTAGAGTATCAAAATGATATTTCAGAACAAATTTCGGAATATATGGAATTCAGAGATGTCTGTATTCAATAAATGTGTGCCCTATAGTGCTTTCACAGTGCCATTGCTGGTACCAAAATTTGGGATTTTATACCGAGCCCTTGATGCAAATCACAATTTAGACATGAAGAAGAAAAAAGATACAAAAACTGGTAATTCTACAACAATGACTCCATCAGGATTTATGTTAAATGGAAGGATGAAATTATAATCATAAGATAAGTTAAGAGTGCATTTCGGTGCTGTTTTGTGCAACTTCGATTACAACTATTAAAAAGTAAACAGCAAAATAAGTACATCAGTAAAGGTAATGTCATCATGATATTAAGCTTAGAACTTCTGATCAAGTATTCCGAGTTTACAACTGATCCGTGTCAATGAAGAGCAGTTGGACTGACCTATTTAAACAGAGATATGGAAGAGAAATACTCATCATACAAGGAGGAAGTTATACTTGAGTATTTATCCTACAAGCAAGAGAATATCAGCAACATTGACAGGAAGAGTAGCCTCCCCTTGACCTGTGGTAAGTACATTACATCTTACAGGATAGGCTATGCCTTTGCTAGCCAAGAACAAAAGACAGCTGCAATAAACATGATCATCAAAAAGATAAGGATGCCTCTAAACATGCACACCGTGATGGAAAGTGTCGATTGTACCATGCCAGGGTGGAGGATGCCATCCAAATCACCCGTTGCTGTTAAAATACGTTCAGAAGATATTACTTTACCTTGTGACTTGACATTGTTGCTAAGATGCAGTAGATGCATGAAGGTTGTCCTGAAAGTCATACAGTAGAACCAGGAAAATATCTACGCACTTAAAAACAACACTAATGGAGCAGAGTACTCGCATTCTCTAGATAGCATCGGTCAGAGGAGGACTGGAAATTTGTAAAACATCTGAAGGTTTCTGTATTTGAAGATTCTCGGTACACACAAGCACACATATTTATGGAATACATATATGTGCACACACGTAAACAGCAATGAAACATACACTTGTGTTCTGCAATGGAACGCAAACCCAGACGAGTGAAAGTTTATCTACTCATACGCATTACATGCAAGCATCGACTAGTTCAGGTAAATTAAAATACACCAAGTGCTCTCTTCACTTAAAGAAAAGCGCCTTCCGACTTTGTTAGTGACCGGCCTGAATTATGCAAAGAGAAAAAAAGCTTAAAATTATGACCAAAACACATATACTTACCTGCGCACATACATTCATGCAAAATGTGTGCATGATATTACCTACACTTGAGACATTACAAAGTTGCGAAAAATATTTACAATACAGGAAGGTTATTCCTGATGGATGCATCAAAGATATGTCAGAAACAAAATGTCTTTACATCTTCAACATAAAGAGTACCGGTAGAATATACCAGTAAAAACAGGAATCCAATGCAAATGCAACCGACCTTATGTTGTTCTGAGAGGCAAAGGACAAAATTTATGCAACACAGAAGAGTTGGCTAGAGATGTTAACGTGCCATGAAATGTTCAAGACAAGAAGAGCACATACGATGAAAAAATAATCTCGCCATAAATTTTCATTTGTACCTCTTACCACAGGTGCAATAGGGTATGTAACAACTTAGAAATCTTTTTATGAAGAGGAATAGAATCTGACGTGCACCCTCCACACCCAATTTATTAGGGTCACAGTGAAAATTTGCAAGGCATATAAAATATTCTCCAGTGGAGATTCCTTAAATTAATACATGCACACACTTGAAAAACTTACATACATACATACATACATACATAGAAGGGACCTAAAATTTCGATATTGATACAAGAGGCTGATATTTTTATAGAAACCAATTGATATGTATGTTCAAGAGGACTATGGAAGGTCAGACTGATATACCAAATTGGCTTGCTACAACAAGGACAAATCTTGTTGCCAAAAATGAAATCACTGAGATGGCAGAAAACTACAGGCTCATTGTTTGCCTAAACATTATGTACAAACTGTACGCCGTTGCCTCAACCAATTCCTCCAGGATCATTATGAGTCAAACAGCATTGTGACTGATGAATAGGCTGATGGAAAGAAGGGAGTGTAGGAACATGCCGAACAACCATTAATTAACAAAGCTTTATTGTTTGAAGTAAGAAATCAACGCAGAAACCTTGTGACAGTATTGCTTGGCTATAGAAAAGCTTTTGAATCTATCCGTCATTCATGACTGTTGAAGTGCTTACATCTGGTAAAGGTACCTACTATCTTAATTGCTGCTATAAAGAGAATCACAAAGGCACGAAGAACTACTCTTACCCTTACAACAGAGAACAGCATAATTGTTTCTAATAGTATAGGCATTACAAAGGGAAAATTTCAAGGAGATAGTTTTTCTATACTTCTTTTCATTTTTGCACTGAATCCATTATCGTTTCTATTGCAGAAAACAAATGGTTACATGCCAGGATCTTCAACTGCTAGAAATATCAATGTTATTCATAATTTCATTCTAAACGATTTGATGCTAAAAAAACAACTGGAATTGATAACATTTTCAGCTGATATAGGCATGGAATTTGGCCAAAAGAAATGTTCATATTTGGTTATAGAACGAGGTAAGTCAGTCCCCCAAACCCAAATTCAACGGTCTCTCTTTCTCCCCATTCCACACAAAGAATGTTACAAGTACCTAGGCATAGACGAAAATATATCATATGAAGGCTCTATGAATACAGATAGAGTGACCCGAGAATATTACACCAGACTTAGGAAAATATGGCAGTCGGAACTCTACTCTTACAACAAAACAATATTTCACAATGCATTTGCAGTACAAGTGCTGATCCCAACGTTTGGGATACTTGTTTGGTCTGTCGAGGAAATCCACTCCATAGATATCAAAGCCTGCAAAATCCTGACAAAAACTGGGAACTTCCACAGAAACAATGACGTTGACAGGCTCTACCTGAGAAGAAACAAAGGTGGTAGAGGCCTGTAATCAGTGCAGATGGCCTTCGAATACCGTATGATATCATCCAGGCAGCACCTGCTGAATAGCAGCAGTAAAAATTAATATATGAATGCAGTCCTGAAAAGTGAAGTGAGCAACATTGTACGAGTTGTCAGTGAACACCTCAAGAAACACTTTTTTTCCTGATGATCTCCTATGCAGCCCCAAAACAGGTGTGCGCTCTTACCTCAAAGAAGACCTGGATGGAAAGCACACAACATACAAAAAAATAAAGACCATGCATGTGTATGTTGCCCGAAAGCTTGAAGAGGACATTAGAATTGACACGAAGCGCAGCCTCTCTTGGACACAAGACTACTACATCACATCACACTTTGAAAGCTGTGTTTGCAATCCAGGAACAGGAAATTGTCACAAAGTACCTGGTGAACAAGAGAGACAGTGACACTCTTGTAATACCAAAGCGCAACCGCATGTGTAGGATATGTCATGTTTCTGTGGAAGCCTTTACCATGTGATTAGTAGCTGTCCTAAATTGTCGTCGCGGTACTACCTCCATATTCAACACGATGTTGTTGCTAAAACAATTTACAATGCCATCTGTAAAAGAAACTGTTCTGAAATTAACTTAGAAATCCCTCTCCTCTCTTATGGAATACATTCATAAATACCAACTCACAAATTACTGGTTGAATATTCCCATCAAAACTTCTGACAAATGTAAGCATAACAGGCCGGATATTGTTGTTTATGACTGAGGGGCAAAGGTATGTACCATCATGGAGGTTAGCTGCCCTGTAGATACAAATAACTCTTTGGAAATCAAGGAAAAAGAGGGTAGTTATGGACAACTACTTCGAAATCGCCAGCTTCTATATCCAGACTATGAATTCATATTCATACGAATAATAATTGGAGCACTAGGTTTTGTTAGTAAATGCTTAAAGGAAAATTTGAATAAACTTGAATTTTCAGGAAGAGAAAGTGGCCAGTTGATTCGTACATTACAAGTCAAATCTGTGAGTGGAACAATAAAAATATGCAAGAGTTTTCTCAAGTTCCAAATGTGAAGTTGTCTATGTTAATTACATCCCAAAGATGGAGCCTTGTATCTTTGTTGGAAACCGCGCAGTGAAAGATTTATAATAATCAAAAATAGAAGAGACATGTATGCATACATACATACATACAAGAGTTGGACAAAATAATGGAAACATTAAAATTTCAAACAAATTCATTTTAATATGGAGTAGGACCGCTTTTGGCAGTAATTACAGCTTGAATTCTTCGAGGTATGGACTCGTACAAAGTTTGAGATGTTTCCAAATGAATTTTTGTCCATTCTTCAGCTAAAACATTCTCCAGTTCTTGTATTGATGATGGTGGAGGATATCGACTCCTTACTTCTTTTTTCTAAAATGCAACACACATGTTCAATGATATTGTGATCTGAGGACAGTAATGTCCAGATAAGATGTTCAACTTCACTAGAATGTTCCTCGTGTCATGCAGAAACTTTAACTGTGTGAATTGGTGCATTATCAACCTGAAAGATTGCGTTTCTCTCCGGAAACAGTTCCGCAACCATAGGATGAATTTGATTAGATATAATGCTTAAATAGTCTTCACTATTAATTCTGCCATTAAGGGAAACCATTGGGCCGGCGGATTTCCAAGATATAGCACCCCAGATCATGACAGATCCTCTTCCATGTTTAACAGTTGGAAGAAGGCAGTAAAGGATGACTCGTCCGAGAAAATAACATTCTTTCACTGCTCTAGGGACGAATTCTGTAAGATTTTACACCAGTCTAATTCCTCATCTCTTCAATATAGAACTGTGTTGTTGTTGTTGTTATTATTATTATTATTATTATTATTATTATTATTATTATTATTATTATTATTATTATTATTATTATTATTATTATTATTCAGGTCACTGCCTGGAATCGAACTCGGAATCTTGGGGTTAGTAGCGCGCGCTCTTAACCACTGCACCATATGCCCGTGGCACAGTGGTAAACAGCGCTGGCTACTAACCCCCAGATTCTGTCTGTCTCTCTATCTGTCTCTTTCTCCCCTTCTCTCTCTGTAAGTATGTATATATATATATATATATATATATATATATATATATATACGTGTGCATGTGTATGTACGTGTGTGTGTTTGTATGTGTGTGTATTATGCGCTTGTTCTAACAACCAGAAGACATGGTAAAAACATGTGAAAATAATTGAGAATGGCTTCTACATCAATGTATAGAGTTCCAGAATATTTACTTATTCACATTTTTCATATATGCGTGTCTATATGTATTCCTCTATGACTAAACACCTTTTTCAGCACAGATATTCTTATGAATTGATAGATTTAAGTAAAGTTCGCGTGTTCCGTTACATAAATTGGAATGTCAACGATTATTTGAAAAGAAACTTGCTCTTAGCTTTTCCGTTATGTTTTTCTTCTTAAATCATATTTTGACACATAATTATTAAAGTGTTGACACTTTCGTTTGTCATATTCAATGAATTTATAAGCAAAGCAACGCTATTTTAATGAATATGAAATTTTTATGTGAAAATAACTGTTTGTGTAGTTGCTAATATTTATCCATCATATTTTTAACAGTTATGTACCCAATCGAAAACAGTACTATAGATGCGAAACAAATGGAAAATATATCTCCATCATCATAAACGCCATGATAATGACCATCATCAGCACCACTATATTTTATCGAAGCGCCATATTTCGTCGTCGTCGTTGTCATCATCATCATTTTCATCATCATCATTGCCATATTAAGATAACAATTCACAATAATAATGATTATTTTCAATATTTATCTACGTCTGTTTTACTCAGAAACAAATTAGATTTGTTTAAATACTGACAGTATTATATATTATTGCGATATTTTGTTGGTATTTTTATTTGCTATAATTTTTTCATTGAAAATGTCTTTTTAAAGAGAACGCTTTTATCTCCATTCAACTTTTCCAACTTCTTCAAAAGTAAACTTAATACTATTTATCAATACATATTTGGGATTTCCTTGTGAATATATCTGAATAAGTTGTTACAGGAAGAGCAATTGCGCACGTTGCATATTGGCTCAGTCGTTTTCGTGTAAAGTTAACTTATTAGGTATTATACATTTTATGATCTGGCTCGTTTGGCGTACGAAAAAATTCTGTTTCTGACATTTTCTTTACAAAAACATTTACTTATATATCTGTTTCACTTTCGGAGATTTTTTAATTATGTTTTTTTTCTTGTTTTTTTTTTCTTTTTCAGGAAATCGCAGTAAGCTGGTTTGTGGCATGTATTTTGGTTGATTATACTCCTCTACGTTAATATTTATGTTATTACTGACGCTTAACATTCTAGTTTCTAGCTCTCTCCATTTGAATCTTGTAAATTTTGCCATGCAATACAAGAATATCTTGATGTCTTATAATAAGCTATTGCCTGCAAAGTCTCTTAGCTTCATTTTGTATCTCTAAAGCAGCGTATATTGTTTATATTTGATACTGAGAGTGTTAATATATTTGAAGACTGATTCGTTATACTTGGCTAAACTATAAAACTGTTGTTTAGCGTTGTAGTATTTTGTTAACTCAAAGTTGAAGTCTTTCATGGAACTACCTGCTAACCAGGCTGGTGCATATCTATGTTTCTGAGGTGTCTTTTTGATTGAAAGTAGAACACCTCCCTGCACTGGGTGCTAGTCAGCTGAAAGTCTAAATGCAGCTACTACAGGTACTAACTTTAACTGAGAAGACGAGAAAAACATAAATCGAACCACCTTGCTCAAAAACGACTGCTCCATATAATCAAATTAATTTAAAATCGTGAGATTAACTCTGTAACCGAGAGGCAATGTGTCTTCACCTATATTACCTGTTATCTTTTATATTTTTTCGTCAGATCCAATTCTGTCCTTTCTGCAATTCTGCTCATGAAAAGGTAATCCATTCACTGCGAAAGAAACAATTAAATCGGATCATAATATATTCAATAATCTGTGCCGCATAGCTTCACTAGTTCATTGATAGACCTAATATAGATTTATTACAGCATTTCTTATTTAAACAATTTTATCATTAGATATTCTCAGACAATCTTGCAATAGTCATGCCATAAATTATAATTATCTCCGTGAGTCCTTATTCCTCTTATTGTTTCTTTTGCCTATAATAGCTTAGCCAAACAGTAAATCTAAAATCCAAATATGGCGATTTGTTTGCATACTACATATTAAAATGTATGCATGACATGGCATCAGGGGTACTTCCATTACTTATGAATGGTATCGATTTTGTTAGAGACAAAATACGCACGTCTTCGATAACAAACAATTCAGAAAGTACTTTCTCTGCGTCGTGGAATATATTTATCGTTTTCACTTGATATTTATATTTCATGGGTTGAATTAATTTGTACAAAACTTCCACCTGGATTGTTATCAATGTATTATTCGTAGTGTATATATTTTCTATAGCAAAATTAACTTGAAAATAATATCCTAAATATCACGTCAGTATGATAGCAAATATATCATGGGGAATCTTAAAACTGAATATGTATATTTATAACTTGTTTCTGATGGTTTTGAAATGATTACAATTCCTGAAAGTACAGTTAAAGCTGTGTTACAAGAAGGCAATTTTAGTGAAATTAGTTAAAGTATATGATATTCTTAAAACGATGTAGGTAATATAATTTACCTGTGTATGATGTAGGTAAAGAACCAAATGAAGACAATCATACACTTGATGATTATGCTATTAACAGTAACTATTTATGACTTCGGTATTCTTGATGTGCACCGCATTTTAGTGGTGCAGGCTGTTAATATACTTCAGCAGTTCCCCAATGATATGAGAGTTCTCTTGATTTAGTGATATTTTAATGTATTGTCTATCATGTAGTCTATGCGATTTATGTGACTTATGTTATTTTGTTGGGTATTGTTTCTTAAATGCTGTTCTATTGGTTTTTATGTAAATTACATGTATATTACATGTGTGCATGATTTGCGTAATATTGATGAGTTCTAGTCTTTGTTGTATATGATGATAATTGTGTGAGTCGATATCACGCTGTCGGATATTGGTGAAGAGGAGTGCAAGTTGTGTTATTTGATAGTTGACCGCGGACCAGTAGCGAACCATGTATCCTTTTGATAGTAAGCTGCACAGACAGACGAGTAGCCAGCAGGATGTTTTTGCATTATACATGTATGCATTATACACGAAAGAATTAAATTTTGTATTTTGCACCTATTTGTGTTTTGTTATGCACATGATCACACAGTGTTAATTGAGAAAGAAAGCAAACAGTGCTGGATCATAGATATAGCATGCCCAGCTGACAACCAGGTATGCGATAAGGAAGAAAGATATGACAGGTTAGCTTGGGAGTTTAAGCAGTTATGGTCGATGAAAAATGTGTTAGTAATGCCAGTGATTGTCGGAGCCCTGAGAACAGTGAGTAAAAGATCTTGAGAAGTACATAGAACAAATAGGTGCTGCGATAAGGGTGGAGCACTTGCTTGGAACCGCTCGAATACTCAGGATGGCACTCGAAAAATATGGGGTGTTACTTTAGCTCACCGGTAGTAAAAAGCTGGCACTATAATATATCTCCAGCGTTAGAAGCTGTGCAACAACAATAAACAATAATAATAATAAGGATTATGATGATGATGATGATGATGATGATGATAACAATAATAATAATAATAATAATAATAATAATAATAATAATAATAATAGCAATAATAATAATACGAAAACTTCAAACCTGTGAGTAAAATTTTAACTGTTAAATACTAGGATTGTTTTCTTTCCAAACAGTCTAACCTGTTGTATATATATGAATATAACAACAACAAAAACAATAATAATAATAATAAGATTGGTACTGCACACGAAATTGACCGGATAGAAGACCACGATTGATGCTGCGCACAAAATTGACCGGATGAAAGACTAAGATTATTGCTCCGCTCAAAAGTGACCGGATGGCTGACCAAGATTGGTCCTGCTCCTAAAATTGACTGGATGGAATAAAATCCAAGCAGATAATGCACGGGCGATAGCATCACCGGTATAGAGCTGGAATTATAAAATGGCAAAGGAAAGAGTTGATGAAAATGGATGCAAAAACAAGAAAAATTTTGACAATACACAGAGCCTTCCACCATAAGTGTGACACCGATATGCTGTACTTGTCCAGAAGAAAGGGTGGGAGAGCTTTAATCAGTTGCCGGAATTGTATCGAAACAGAGGAAAACAGCTTAGCTTGGTATGTAAAAAAAGGCCGGCGTCATTAAAACTGAGAATTGTGTAATGAAAGAAAAATTTAAAGAGGAAAAGAACACAAAAAGGAAACAATGTCGAAGTAAAGAAATAAGCGTACAGTTTGCAAGAGATACTAACACCAAGACAGATACAGAAGACCGGTAGCTCTTGATGAGGAAGAGTGACATGAAGATAGAGACAGATGCACTTATATGCGCAGCTCAAGTACAAGCGTTAAGGACCAACATGTGAAGTGTAGAATAGACAACACTACCGACAGCAGCAAATGCGGAATATCTGGTGAAACGATATAGCACATTATTAGCGAATGTCCGAAATTGGCACAAAGCAACTACAAAAGACGGCATGACAATGTGGCAAGAATGATCCATTGGTGGTCTCTGTGGAGATCACGGCCTACAAACATCAAATACGTGGTATGAGCAAACCCCAGAAGGAATCACTGAGAATGAGAACTGCAAAATCCTATGGAATGCAATGATTCAGTACGATCACCTAACCAGACATCGGAAACCGGACATTGTTGTGGTGAATAAAAAAGAAAGAACAACATGACTAGAATGAAATCTATACGGAAACCTATTTCCTGCGCAGGCAACAAACTTATATATTGCTTAATCAAGGGGGCTGAGAACGTATAAACTTAACAAGTGGGGTGGGTGTGTTTGAGGGCCTGGCTTATGAGCTTACAGTGTTATTTTTGAGTACTTCTTGTGCAAAAGTGAATTACCAAAATAGGAAGAAAGAGGGTAGCGGATAACATTTACGAGGGGGTTACTGAAAAGTTCCTGGCTTTGGGTAAAAGATAATAAAGGAGGATCAGTTAATTATTATTTTATTCACCATATTCTCCTCTCAGATTCATACACTTATAGCAGTGGTCCTTCCGTTTTTCTTAACCGTGTAAAAGAACCCGGAGGGTGAGCTTCCAGCCAGTCCTCCTTTCACGACACCCCTAAGACCAGAAACATTCAGGTGCTGTTCTCCGAGTACCACCAGATTAGTGGTAGATCTGGAAATGGTAAATTTGAAAGTAATTACAAAGCATCGTAATAATATGAAGCCAGCTCCTGTGAACGACGAGGACCCAGAAATCTCCTCCACCAATAGAAAATCATCTAACGGCTACAAGCATGAGAATCACGACATTGGCTTGTGGAGATAAAATGTTGGATGGAGACTTGATAAGAGCGAGAAGCTATTAAGAAAGAGATGTCCACCTCGATAGAACATGTTGGTTTAACAATTGTCCGAGTTGGCATTCTGGACCTAATAGAGAATCTGAATGGGCTCATGAAAATCACGGGAATTCTTTATTGAGTGAAGTGGTGAAGATGAGATAACAGATTATATTAAACATAAAATGACAAACCCTTAACAAAATAGTAAAACACTACTTTTTTAATATTCGTCTAGTAAGGCACTTCTCATAGAATGTGAGAAGTATTGCAATTTAAAGAAACTCGAAGATGGTCAGTGCTAATCCAGATGATGTAGTTTATAGAAACATTTTGAGGAAGAACTTTGAAAAAATACATTAGAAAATTGTTATGATTATTATTATGATGATAATCGCGATGAGGTAATTAAGAACAATTATAAGAAAACTGATGATGATATAAAGGAGGGAAGAGGTTAAGGAGAGGGAGGAATAAATGTATGATGGTAATGAAATTCTCATCCATAATTTAGTATTTCTTTTTCTCTAGTCACTTTTTCTATTCATACTAAGATGCTGCTATATCATATTATTTTCCTTCGATAAAAGTTTTACTGCTCTTTTTCATCATAACCTTTTCACTTATATTTATTCTATTTATTTAATGATGTGAAATGGATTTTATATTAAAAAGGCGTGCACATTATGCTTCAAATATAACTCCCCTAATATAGCTATAAAGCCTGGCTTGCGTGTCTGGGAGACATTCTGTGTCATTACGTTTATAGCTCCAGATCAGGCACGAAACGAATTAATGCATTTAATTGCTGTAAACATTTTGGCAGTTTCCATTTGAAAATTACTAACTTTTGTGTATAATTTTGTTTTTCATTTTAGCAGACAAAATGGTTCCGAATTGTCTAAAATTTCTGCTTCCATAAAATGAATGGATTACAACTATTAACGATTGAAAATTCCTTATTGATATTTATGTGTTAGTTATTCGAAATGTCATGCTAATAAGATACTTGAGCTCAATCAATCGTATAGACAGTTATTACACATGGTATTCGAGTAATATTGTTTCCTTCTGTTCAACCCTTAATTCGCTTCTTTAGTCGAAGAAACAAATGAAATTTGGTGGTGCTTATGATTTTTCAAGTGAGTTAGAAGCGCAACTATAAAATTACTTATTAACAAGAAGGAATGTGTGTATGAAATAACCACTCGGTATAAATGGATTTGGTTTTCGTGTTCTTAGTTCGAATACCAACGTAATTGACCTTCTGTGCTTTTTCCTGTTGACTCCACTTGAAGAATATTGAATATTGTTTTGTGGTAATTCCCTAAAATATTTTTCATTACATATTTGCGGCTCCATACCAAAGCATGGTGTTAATTATTTTGAAATTTACGGTTTGTGGCTAGATAATAGCTGCTTGACAGTTTCAAAACTCATAGAAACATTTCACTGTCGAAATAGGTAAAGTTAGCTAGATAATTACCAGTCATATTGTAATAATCTAACAATAACTTAGTATTGTTTCTGCCATAGTCAAAAGGAAGCAATATAAACTGTTTTAGATTTCTACATTTGTGTGACGGTTCGCTTACTTCCGAATCCATACAGGTGATAGATAAGCTTTTGTAAATAAACACCCTGCTAATTATAGAGCACCAGTTTAATTAGAAGGAAATGATAGGAAAAACTACACAAGATCTCACAAATCATCTATGTATACTTATGAATATACCATATATAACTAGCACGGCATCACACACATGCACACATACACACATATACACACACATACACACACACAAACACACACACCACAACACACGTGCTCGCACACGCACACACACTCGTAAACTTATGTATGCATAAACAGATATATGAAAGCATTTTTATATGCGTGTATGTTTGTATATATGTATACACGCATTTATATAACTCTCTGTATTTACACATATGCATACATATGTCTGTGTGTGTGTGTTTGTGTGTGTGTGCGTATCTGTATATTTGACGACATATATATATATATATATGTATATATATATATATATATATATATATATATATATATATATATATACATATATATATATATATATATATATATATATATATATACATATATATATATATATATATGTTAGCATATCTATATATGTATATATATATCATCATAAATATACAGGGATTAGCAATTGAGTTGCTTCTCCAACATACTGAAAATTTAGAAATAGCAGTCAAAGAACTACTGATTCCAAACTACAAATTTTTCTCTAAAGCGGATGGCGATATTTATGGCACACATAGAACAAAAAAACCGGAGGGAAAAGCGTAAACAAACCAAGCCTTTAGTTAATTGGATACGAATCGTTTCATGGTTAAGTGAATGGAAATTTCACTATTCCAATCTTCAGCCCAAATATTCTGATAAATTTTTGGTGTCGCATGGCCAAAAATTACCGTGAATTTTTTTAGAGACACTTTCAAATTTATCAGAATATTTGGGCTGAAGATTGGAATAGTGAAATTTCCATTCACTTAACCATGAAACGATTCGTATCCAATTAACTAAAGGCTTGGTTTGTTTACGCTTTTCCCTCCGGTTTTTTGTTCTATGTGTGCCATAAATATCGCCATCCGCTTTAGAGAAAAATTTGTAGTTTGGAATCAGTAGTTCTTTGACTGCTATTTCTAAATTTTCAGTATGTTGGAGAAGCAACTCAATTGCTAATCCCTGTATATTTATGATGATAAATAGTTTTACCGATAAAGGTTTTTTTCATACTGAACTACTTGGCAAAATTGTTAATTATTAATTCTATTATTAATTGACGATTCTCTGCCCTTATTCTTGTATATTTTATATTTGATATTTCTAAGTTAGATGGTTAAACCGTAATCCCTCCACACGGGACTTCTTTTCATACGGGACTATTTTGTGACACACATGGAATAGATTTCTTTGAGGTGGGATGCCTGAACTCACTAGCCGATGAATTCGTAAGTGCCTTTCTTATCGTTGATTTTTGGTGTCGCATGGCCAAAAATTACCGTGAATTTTTTTAGAGAGACTTTCAAATTTATCAGAATATTTGGGCTGAAGATTGGAATAGTGAAATTTCCATTCACTTAACCATGAAACGATTCGTATCCAATTAACTAAAGGCTTGGTTTGTTTACGCTTTTCCCTCCGGTTTTTGTTCTATGTGTGCCATAAATATCGCCATCCGCTTTAGAGAAAAATTTGTAGTTTGGAATCAGTAGTTCTTTGACTGCTATTTCTAAATTTTCAGTATGTTGGAGAAGCAACTCAATTGCTAATCCCTGTATATTTATGATGATAAATAGTTTTACCGATAAAGGTTTTTTTCATACTGAACTACTTGGCAAAATTGTTAATTCTTAATTCTATTATTAATTGACGATTCTCTGCCCTTATTCTTGTATGTATATATATATATATATATATATATATATATATATATATATATATATATATATATATATATATGTAATATTAATGGTTTCTTGTTATGAAACCAATAGATTTTATACACGGCTGCAAGGAGAAGTGCGCTCAGAAAAATTGAGACAAGAGTAAAATATTAGTTATAGAATAAAAACGCTGGTTTAACGACTCAACATATCACACCCGCTCAATGAACCTATATAAGATATACAACATAATCCGTCAAACATAAGGAATTAGAAGATATATTTTATTTTATTTTAGTTTTTATATCGACCTGTATTATATTATATATTGGAAATTTTTAATCGTATTTATTTTAACTTCTCTGAAATGAAATATATGTGTATTGTGTTATACCTTTAAACTATTTGTATGTTATCGGTTGGTATAATATATTCGTGTATAAAATTTTATACTATATGTTCTATTTCTTGCATCTTACTTCTTATATATTTCTTATTCTTTTATTTATTATTTCTTCTTACGTTATTTTTCTTATGTTATATCTTCCTATTCCTTATATTTGACGGATTATGTTGTATTTCTTATATATGTTCATTGAGAGGGTGTGATATGTTGAGTCGTTAACCCAGAGTTTTTATTCTATAACTAATATATATCTATATATCTATATCTATCTCTCTCTCTCTCTCTCTCTCTCTCTCTCTCTCTCTATATATATATATATATATATATATATATATATATATATATAGGTGCTTGTGAGTATGTGTTTATGTGTATTTACAACTATTTCTGTACACCTATATATATTTCTATTTATGAGTTCCTTTTCAGACTATACAAGATATGGTTAAGATTAATGCTTTAGCAGGTGTGTCGTTGTTTTGTAGGGGAGTACATTTTTTTTTTCAATAAAAAATTGATAGGGAATTCACAGGTGTAATATATAAATAATGCATATAGTAGAGATATGTGAGAACAAGAATCTACATTGATTTTCTCGGAGTAATATTGAGTGTATATGTGTTCAGGACTTCAAGTTTTCAAATAATCATAATCCAAACTAATCTTCCGAGCACTGAATTTAATCTATTAAATCCACATTATTAATATTAAATCACGTAGCGTTAACACTTTAAACGGTAATTCAGATATAATTCTTCTCAACTCAACAGAATTGCTGTACTACAATACTGCAGATTTTTCAGAGACGCTGTATACGCCACATTCACACACAGACACAGACACACACACACACACACACACACACACACACACACACACACACACACACACACACACACACACACATACACACACACACATACATGCACACAAGTATGATTCTGTCTGTATATATTTGCATTCACGTATGGACACACATATATAATGTGATACAACATATTAAATACATATATTTTAAATAGTTTGAAGTATATCTGATATATAATTCAATCTGCTGAGTGGAACATATAGATGTGGTAGAGAGTCATCTCAGCGTTTCGCCAATGGTTGAACCGATCAGCACAGTTCGAGGTGAAACGCAGAGAAGAAGTGGAATGTTGATTTAATAAGCATATATATGTGTATATAAGGATCCATCGATGTATGTACGTATATATGTATGTACATACAGATATACGGAAATAAATAAATAAATAAATACACATACATATACATATACAGAGATACACACACACATATACATACATTCATACATATACCACCCATTACACTATCGCACATAAGCTCCATCGAAATAAGCTCTAAGATTATTATTATTATTACTACTACGGTAGTAATTTACCCACACGCAGCATTTTCAGAGCTTTGTAGCTAATTCAATTCTTAAGCGAATTGAAAACTGTTACCAGTTTTGAAAAGGACTGGTGCTTAGATACATTTTGGCATAAGGAATTGATATTTGGTCCAGTAGAAAAAAAAAAGTTTACATCGAAATTTGTAGCAACGTTATAGGAGAGTAAGTAACACCTCCTATTAAGTTTTTTATTTAAACTTTTTTATTTTAAACTTTAACTTTTTTATTTTAAAAGCAAAATATATTTATCTTAGCTTCAATGATAGAAGAAAGCATGAGTAAATTTTTAGTTTTGATCCCATGCAACAAAAGCTTGTATAAAAAAAGTTGTGAGGTAAAATATCAGGAAAAATATATATGGCAAAAAATTGGATTTAAGTATAATTACCTTTTTTTTATTTTAAAAATAAGTTATATTTTAAGTAAGGTTAATTGATAGAGCTCAATTCGAGGAATGTGATGGTATTAATCTCATGCAATGAAGTTTTAAAAAATAAAAGTTATGAGTATTTGTTTCTAAAATTTGAGGGTGATAATATTGTTCTAACCTTTTTTATGACTATAGTTCTATATCGGGACTTTTAATAAATGTCACTGGCATCATTGAGATAAGGAAAAGATTATCAACGACACCGCTAGTTTGCAATTAGTTTAACTAATCTAATTTTTATTCTTTTAGATTAAAACTTTTTGTTTTAATTCAATAATAATAATTCAATCACAAAAATGAAAAAATTAAAAATATTATTTAGAAATTTATTAAATTTATTATTCAATTTTCAATAAGGTAACATCTTAAATTATTAATTGACACATTTCTAATTAGCATAATAGCATATCCTGGAAAAATATGGATTACATGGAAAAATGCGAGCAAGAGAAATAATATTCTTAAGAATATAAATCTGGAAACGTTCAGGACAAGTTCTTACATCTGGTAAAATACAGAACAAGTAAAGTTTTACTTAAAATATTGCTAAGCATAAAATTTGAATATCAAAGATTATTGGATTTTAATTTACGAAGTAACATTTTAATTTAAAAAGTTACCATCATTTTGTTAAAATACTGACACACTAGAATACTTAAAAAATGAGAACCAGAAGTACCAATATAGCTAAACTTCTATGCAAAGTAGAATAGTATATATGGTAGGCAAATTTATTATGTAAAAAATAAGTATTTGGTCAAGACTAAAAATGTGAAGACTTGGTAATAACATAGGAAATAACGCAAGCAATTTTTACTGTGAATTTGTCATAGGTAGACTTTATATACTAATATTTGTATTATTCAATTTATTGTACTAATTATGTACTACTATTACTTTTTCTAACCTATTTTCAAATTTCTAATTACTAGTTAATAATTCAAAAAATGAATTTGCTTTAAAGGGAAAAAATTATTTTGAGCTATTTTTATTTTTAATAGAAGTAACAGTAATAACTTGTAATAAATATTTTAGTTTTAATAAAAGCTAATATTTTCTAAATCTAAATATTTTATTTGAAACATTATCCTTAGCTGCAATATTTTAAGTAAAACTTTTATTCTTCTGTACTTTACCAGATGTAATAACTTGTCCTGGACGTTTCTAAGTGTAATAACTTGTCCTGTACTTAACCATGTTTCTAATCTTAAGAATGTTATTTCTCTTGCTCGCATTTTCCTATGTAATGTAAGTATTCATTGACTAAAGATCATGCATAAAGTTTTCTGACGTTACCCATTGAATGAAAATGACGGGTGATTGCATTATGAAATCACTCCATCGCCCGAGGCAATTTCCAAGTCGATCAGCTCGGATCTTTGTGGATGAGTGCGTTTATTCGACTCTCTTTGAACTCTGAGCCTGAACGCGGAGTGACAACGAGATTAAATTTCCTCTCCCTGAAGCATGAAAACAATTTTTGTGCAATCTTCCATCAATAGGGCCTTCACCTTGCATAGCACAAATGTTTCGATTGGGTTTGTCAGCTTTGGAACTTTGATTGAAAGCGGAGAAAGGCATGTGTTGAAAATGCTCATTTTTCTCTACTGTGCCGTTTATCGGCATGTCTACAAAGATTTAAAATGTATTCAAGTTTCAAATACGATAAGCAAAAGTTGTGGAAGGAGCTACTTAAAAAATATAAAAATAATCAAAATCATAAAAAAGCTATTTTCCCTGTTAATTCAAGTAACAATGGAAACAAACGAACGAATTTATCTGACAACTTATTTATAAAGAATGAAAACTGCATTAATCTTGTCAATCTAGAAGTGGTGCATATAGCCGTGCGCGCTTTCTTCGTACTAGATATTAATATAGTTAGTCAGACTGTAGGCAATTTAGTTAGTTAGTTAGATAGATAGATAGATAGATAGATAGATAGATAGATAGATAGATAGATGGCTAGCTAGCTAGACAGGGAGAGAGAAAGAGAGAAAGAGAGAGAGAGAGAGATTGGGACACATTAAAATTGTCTGTTAACTGCGATCCAGAAATATGTGTTTCTGAATGTAATGAATAAAGAAGAAACAAAGTAAATGACATAGAAGAACTAAAAACAAATAAACTACAGACAGAATATAAAAGTAAATTCATAGTTTTATTATGAAGAATAAACAAAAGAAAACTTTTTTTCAAATATACAATTATGCAGAATATTGAAAGAATCTCTTTAGCTGAAAACTAAATCTGAAGAAAATCAAAATATTTTAGATGTAGAGAAATACTAAAAAGATATGTGATTGGAGAGGGGGAATCGAATAGAAGGAGAAAGATGGAACGTTGAGTAGAAGAATAAGAAAAGGCAAAAGTAAAATCTGGTAATAGTAAAAGAAGTAAAAGATAACTGGAATTGTTGGAAATGGTAAAGATTAAATATCATTAGTCTATGAGAAATGATTATATATGGGTTGATTGTTTGCACAGATATAACGCTGTTGGTATATGGGAATTGATAATATGGGAATATCGCAGGAAAGTGTGATGAGATTTGTGATAGATGTAAATAGGAAGTTAGGAAATGAAAGAAAGATTGGAGAGAGAAGGGAAGTAGAACGAATGAAGCATAATAGAAAGAAAATGGGCTGGGAGAGAAGAGAAGATAACATTAGAAGTGAAGTGAGAGAAACAGAATCAAGAGTTTAATGAATGCAGGGTAAGAGGAATGAAGAAAACGGAGAATAAAATGAAACAGAGAGAAAAAGAGAGTAAAAGTAGAGAGTAAAAGTAGAGAGTGGGAGACAGAGTGAGATTGGTAGAACGAAACAGATAAAAGGAGAAAAGTAACGAGTGAGGAAGAAATGAGAGAGGAAATATGTACAATATCTGATAGAAAACATAATTTTGAAAATAGAAAGAGAAAGGAAATACAAAAGTAAGATACCATGAAAAATAAAAGTATACTTGAGTGAGATCATGAGAAAAGAGAGATAGAAAGAGACAGCTGGATAAAAGAAATAAACAATTATGTGAAAAAGACAGGCGGTGAGCAGTGTGTTGGAATAACAGAATTGAAGTAGGTGTTTAATGAACAACATACAAGTAAAATAGCTATAAACTTGAAAGGAAGTTTTGAGACAAGATATAACTTGTCAAGAGATAAATAATTAATTTCTATTATAAGAGCAACACATATTTACAGAGAATTTATTATCGAGTTTTCTTGACTAGATTTGATGTCTTTGTTGTTGACGATTAGACGCATAGTGGTGATAAATTTAACTTTAAAGCGATAAGCATGTGTTAGGAAATGTGCAAAGCAAATATTCAACAAAATATATTTGAAAATTTAATGATAAAAACATCTCATATGCATACTACATTTGAAATTTCCAAGTGGAATCAAATACCGTCAATTATTGTTTTATGAAGCGATAAAAAGTGCTTTTTATTCGTACAATATTAATTTCTTGTGGTAGATACATGAGATGAGAAGAATCGAACTCAGTAAATTAGTGCTTATGTCAAGAAAAATTAATAGTGTTGTGAATCGATTCATGAATATCTTTGGGGGCTAAGGCGGTGAGCTGGCAGAAACGTTAGCACACCTGGTAAAATGCTTAGCGCGTCTGCCGCTACGTTCTGAGTTCAAATTCCGCCGAGGTCGACTTTGCCTTTCATCATTTCGGGGTCGATGAATTAAGTATCAGTTATGCACTGGGGTCGATGTAATCGACTTAATCCCTTTTTCTGTCCTTGTTTGTTCCCTCTATGTTTAGCCCCTTATGGGCAATAACGAAATAAGAAACGCTAGCACGCCGGGCAAAATGCTTAGCGGTATTTCGTCTGTCTTTACGTTCCAGGCTTATCTGATATCCCTTGAAGAATTTTTTTCAGAATCTATTTAAAGGTGATGGAATCCTTTTCCCCTTTGATTTGTTTTAGGACAATGTTAAATAGGGTGTTGTGATACTGAATTGGGTAGGGATCATATGGCATGTGGTCCAAGCCTTGGATGAATTCTGAAATTAAGGCTAAGGTCGTTTGTGGTATATTCTCCACGTTGTGCAAATGATTTGTCGCTCGCGGCGGCACTGCAGAGAATACAGTTTCAATTCTTTAAGGCGGTCCCAGTAATCGAGATCTGTCATACCCTTTATTCTTTTAGTAAATGCCCTCTGGAATGATTCGATTCTTGAAATGTTACGGCTTTTGTAGGGTGACATTATTCTAGGTGAAGCAGTAGAAAGGAGTAAAAAAAAGGAAGGAATAAATATTTTTTAAAAGTCCATTTATTTTAGTACATTATATTTCAACGTCGTATTATATATTTTTTGTTTACATCATTGATATAAAGGGTTAAGCATAACTATGAATATTGTGAAATATAAATGAAATAATTTTGAAATCTTGGACTGTGAGTATGTGTGTATGCATGTGTTTGTGTGTGCGGTTTTTACTGGGAAACAGTTATGGTTTGAACAATATAAACCTGGTCATTGAATAAGTACTACTAATATATATATAATATAAACAGACTTCCTTCTTCTCCGTATATCTTTAGAAATGTTCTATATTCTAAATGAAGTCAAATTATTTGTAACACTGGAGAACACTTTAATGTATTGTCCGCTCAACTCCAAAAGGATTTCATGCCATAATCTAGTTTGTAGTTGTAAATTTATTTTTCATTTTCTCTCTTACAATTAATAAATATGATATGCAAACACTCTTGAACTGAACCCTCCTTAAGCACGAACAACACATAGCTAAGTTCCTCCATAAACACTTGACTTCAAAATCACTGATAACCTTTTCTCATGTCAATCTCTCATTCATATATATATATATATATATATATATATATATATATATATATATATATGCATGTATGTATATATATATATATATATATATATATATATATATATATATATATATTGTGTCTGTACATATATATGTATGTATGTGTGTGTGTGTCTGTGTCTGTGTCTGTGTATGTATGTATGAATGTATGTATGTATGTATGTATGTATGTATGTTTGGCTGTGTGATAAAAAGTTTGCTCACAATCACATGGTTCCAGGTTCAGTCCTACTGCGTGGCACCTTGATCGAGTCCTATATTATAGCCTTAGGCCGACCAAAGCCTTGTGCGTCGATTTGGAGGACAGAAACTGAAAAAAGCCCATTGTATATATATATATATACGAAGAGGTACCAAAACGTAAATAGAAACGGTCGCTAGTTCAGGCTTTCGTCGCTAGAAGCTACTTTATGCGACCCTCAGGCATCAGTCTGCCTACTGGTTTCATTGTCTGTAGTAGTATTGCCACGTGGTGCGTTTTTGCATTGCAGTGCTTCCTAAAACTGGCTAAAACTGCTGCCACAAGCAAAGCACAAGTTTACGAGAAGTTTTCCCGCTTTAGGAATGGTCACTTGTCGCTTGAAGAACAATCTTGTACAGGGCGACCGTAGGCCATCCGAAAGAATGAAAGCATCGCGAAAATTCATGACCTAGTCTTGAAGGAACTTCGCCCAACAATTGACAAACTTGTTAATGAGGTTGGTGTGTCCTGGAGCACCTTCTACCGAATTTTGAGCGAGGAAGTGCGAATGAAAAGTGTTGCAGGGCAATTTGTGCCTCGCTTGCTCACGGAAGATCAAAAGCAGTCACGATTGAATGCGTGTCGTGAACTGAAACACTTTTGGAATTGACGTGAACCCTTTTTCAAAGCTCATCACTAGTGACGAAAGCTGATGCTACGGAATTTGCAAATATGGAAGAGGTCGAGAAAAAAACGACAGAGGCGTTTAAAGGCATTACTTCTTATGAATTACAGGGTTGCTTCGAACAGTGGAAAACTCGTCTAGACAGATGCAGGGTTCGAATAGAGAATACTTTGAAGGCGATAAAAGTGTAAACATGTAAAAGTAAGTGAATAAAATAACGTTGCAAAATTACAGTTTCTTTTGGGTACCCCCTTCTATATATGTATATATTTGCGCGTTTGTATCTGTGTTTGTCGCACTCACCATCACTTGACAACTGATTTGGTGTGTTTATGTACCCGTAACTTAGCGGTTTGACAAAACGGACCGATAGAATAAGTACTAGGCTTAAAAGGAATAAGTCCTGGGGCGATTTGGTCGACTAAAACCCCTTACGTTGGTACTCCAGCATGCATGTTGTTAAGTGACTGAAACTTGTAAAAGAAGAAAAGAATGAAAGTGTATATATATATATATATATATATATATATATATAGATATATATATATATATATATATGCATATATATTTGTATATGTACACACATACACATATATATATATATATGCATACATGGGTAGGAAATACGAAAACAAAAGAGTTGAATATATAAACAACGAGAGAAACAAAGGGAAAACAGGACAAGTGACATGAAGAACGACCCTTCATCAGTTGTCGGCTGTCCATCTACCCCTCGTTTCGAGCAATGAACGATAATATGAGTCTCCGAAGGGCAGTTGCACCCGCAAGCCAAATTTGGGATTTGCGGAGAGTCAAAGTTGGTAGCAAAAACAGGACAGTGGATACATACAAGGAAAACGAGCGAAAACAAACATAGAGAGTCGTTAGATCAAGCGAAGGTAAAATAGCGAACGCTGGACAAAAATTGTCTTAGACAAGAGGAAAGATAGAAGAGAGAGACAGATGGGATACGTGCAGTTTCTACTGGGAGATATATATATATATATATATATATATATATATATATATATATATATATATATAGATAGATAGAGAGAGAGAGAGAGAGAGAGAGAGAGAGAGAGAGAGAGAGAGAAAGAGAGAGATTGTGTGTGTGTGTGTGTGTGTGTATGTAGTAAAAAGAAGAGAAATTAAAAAGAAATTAGCGACGAAAAGAAAGAAGAAGGTATAAAAAACAAATTGTTCTGTTTGGGTAGGCGGCATTAGCTGCCTTCAAGTTAGATAATACCTGCTTAAACTGGTTATATTTGGCGCAGGAAATAAAGGGTTAGTTTTATATTATAGTCTGCATTCGTTCAATTATGTACGGAAATACATGAGTGAAAATGTGAGATTTGTACGAGTGCAGTTTTATGGACTTCGTTGCGATGTCCTTTTCATGCATATGTTTGAATGAGTATTACTTTTCTCCACTGAATATTATAAATTTAAACGGATCTTGCCTACCTAACACGCACAAAGCTAATGCGACTTGCAGTCAGAAAAATGTCTGCATTCTCTTTCCATCAACACTACCATGTATGCATTCAGTGTCTTTTCCTTCTTCCTTTTTTCTGCTTCCTTGTTCTTTATTCAACAAATTTATTCCACAAATTCTTAACTCTTTCCACACAGTTAACTTATAAATATATTTTTCTCTTTGCCTCACTATCAAACTAGCTCTACCTTGCAAACGCTATGCCTTACATGCGAGATAAAGAATATAATTCTAAAACGCTTGGAAAATCCCAGAACATCAATCTGACGAAAGTAAATGAGCCGACAATTTGAAATAACTAGCAAACGTTCTTATAAAAAAAAACATAATAGGCACGCACACACACGCACACACACGCACACACACACGCCCCCCCCCCACTCACACACACACGTGGACCGAAAAGTGACTGGTGACGCGAAATGGGTTCTCTATAAAAATATCAAGCGCCGAAGACAGTGGGCAGGGAAAGGAGAAATACCTGCACCACAGGCTAAAGGAGGCCTTCACTCATGTAAGGCAGTGTTATCTGTTTGGTACGATATGGAGTTTTAAATCCAAACCAAACTTTAACAAAAGAGATCTACTGTGAGCAGCTTCAGTCAGCGCTAGGAGAAAATCGACCATCTTTGGTTTCAAGACCTTAGATTAAAAAAGAACTTTGTTTATCTTACTTTTGAAAAATAAAAGAAGTATACAAAAAAACCGTTATTCAAGTGATGACCCAATATAGTATTATATTCTTTTACTTGTTTCAGTCATTTTGACTGCAGCCATGCTGGAGCACCAACTTAGATGGCTTTAGTCGAACAAATTGACCCCAGGATTTATGCTTTGTGAGCCTGGTACTTATTCTATTGTATCGTTATACCGAAACGCTAAGTTACGGGTACATAAACACACCAGCATCGGTTGTCAAGCGATGGCGGAAGGACAAACACAAACACACACACACTTAAACACACAAACATACATATAGTAGAAGACATTTGCCCAAGGTATCACGCAGTGAGACTGATCACAGAATCATGCGGTTGGGAAGCAAGCTTCTTACCACACAGCTTGTAGTATATATATATGTAGTATATATACATATATATATATATATATATATATATATATATATATATATATATATATATATATATATATATATATATATATATATATATATATATATATATATATATATATATATATATATGTGTGTATATATACTACATATATATATACTACAAGCTTCTTTCAGTTTCCGTCTGCGAAATCTCCTCGAAAGGCTTATGTCCCGAGGTTATAATAGAAGACACGTTCCCAAAGTGCCACGCAGTGGGATTGAACCCAGGATCATGTGGTTAGGAATCAAATTTATCACCGCACAGCCATGCAGCTATGCTTGCGCTTTTATACATATTTATGTGCGTGTGTGTGTGTGTCTGTCTGTCTGTGTATGCGCGCGCGTGCCTGTGTATCTGTGTGTTTGTGTGTGTTTCTGTTTGTGCCTAAGCAGACAGTAAGTTACAGAGTTGTTTATTAACGAAAGTTAATAAAGAATAATAAAGTTAGAAATCTAGTAGCAGGCGTAAGCTTGTGAGTATCACATTAAACCACAGACCAGAAAAGAATTTAGGTAAAATCTTCTCTCTATAAGACGGAACATTGTCGAAAGGATTCATATGTACATGCAAGAATTGCTTGTCAAAGACATTGCACAAGCAGAATTATATTTCTTGAAGAATGACTCGAACTTGATTT
>NC_142929.1:166917966-166975466 GCF_046866305.1 Octopus bimaculoides
CAAACTGCGTGACAGGTACATAGATGGATAACGAGGGGGTATAGTCGTTTTACTGTTTGGAAGTAGGAGGTAGGTAGCTGCAGTTAACAGCGTTTTCGAGTCGTAGACATTTCAAGGGACCTTAAGGAACTGAACTGGGACCAATACTTTTTGTGGTGACGCTGTCACCTATGCCCTCAGTCATATTGCAAAGCAATTTCAGCAGAAAATCTGATGTTACAAATGTATCACAGACAATCAAGAAACACTGAGGATAAAAGAAAACTACAGAAAGACCTGATCACAATATACAAGTCGAACGAGGGAAATAGTATGTAGTTTAATGCTGAAAGAATGCAAATGCTCTGCTCTCCGCTCTCAGATAGGATCAGCGTTTACTGCTATTCCAGAGTCATAATCAGTGTGTGATCTGAGAATCTTCATGAGTAATAATGTATCACTTTATGTGCGTATTACTAAAATGGCAACAACGTGCATATCATTGGTTGGCTCGCTGAGTTTTGAAATCATTCAGAACATGATACAGAGCAACAATATTGGTCCTGTGAAGAACATTTATTTTCATTGGCCTGGAAAATTACTCCCAATTATTTGTTTATTTCTTTTAATATACCCAGGCCTATTCCCCATGTTTTAGGAGTGGGTAGCCACAAGACACACACCAGGCATTCCATTTATTTCCCATCACAAAGAGGAGAACCTCGTTCTATGCTCAGGTCAAGGCATAGAACGCAACCTCCAATATCAGAAGCGAGGCCCGACAAAATATGCCGGTTTACCCCGCTGTCTCATACTGGTTCCGTACCCCTTTGAGCAACATAAAAATCACTCATCCGTCCACAAACACTCTTCAAGCTTTCCTATCATTTATAAACTCTCTTGCCTCTCTCACTCCAACACCACTAACCACCAAAGCTTTCCACTCCATCTACCCACACAAACTGAGGTATGGCTCTGATTCTGCTGCCTACCTGTTCTCCTGTCTTCACTCTCCTTACCATCCGTTTCTCATCCATCCTCTCCAAGTGGCCAAACCACCTCAAAAGTCGTCTATCCATTTTGGTTGTTAATTTTACCCTCATTCTTGCTCGCCTTCACACTTCTTCATTCTTTATCCTGTTCATCTGTGTCATACCAACCATAGCCCTTAAATATCTCATCTCAAACTCATCTAGGCGCCTCCTTTCCGCCTCTCTCAGCCCCATGTCTCTGCACTATATAACATTGTCGGCACAATCATGCCCTCATAACACCTCTTTTCGCTTTCATGCACAACCTTTTATCTCTCAGCATACCTTCACAACTCCAAGTATCTTACTCCCCTCCCTCACTCTATCTCACCATTTATACGCACATCCATCCTACCACCCATTCTATCTCTCAAACATCTCATCACCTTACTCTTAGCTACATTCAATTTCAGTTTCCTCCCCTCACACACTCTTCCAAACTCTACCATCTGTCTCCTCACTTGCTCTTCCGAATCACAAAAATGGGACACGCAGAGTGAGTCAGGAAATGAAATGAAATGAAGATGACACTGGCACGAACAACCAAAGGAAAATTATATATATATATATATATATATATATATATATATATATATATATATATATATATATATATATATATATATATATATATATATATATATATATATGTGTGCATGTATGTATGTATGAGGTCCAAGTATTCTCCCAATTCTCCAGACCGACTCCAGGGCTATATACCGCTACATAGACAACCGTATAGGCACCAATTCGTTCTCTCGCGAACACCTCTCCAATTTACCTCAACCATCTCTGAGACTTCTGAAAACTTCCTAGATATCTCTCTCACCGCTTTCTTCAAACCCCACCGACTCCCACCTCTACCTCAAATTTTCCACCTCTTCACCCTACCCCTTCGTCAGAGGATCCTATGGGTTTTCCGTCGTCTCCAACGAGATCCCACCACTTACCCCATTTTCCCCCAAGCCGCCCTTGCCCTCCTTTAAATGCGCCCGTAATCTAGTGATCTACCGGTCCGTAGCACCTTCGCCTCTTCCATACCAACCCAACCTGGACCCTTCCGTTGCTCTAGATCCTGCTCCCACACCTGTCCTTTCATCACCAACACCACCTCCCTCACAGTAGCCTCCTCGGTAAGGACCGCTCGTTCGGCAGAATCCGAGCCAATCTTCTGTCAGCATATATGTATTTACCATAACAATTCATAGATGATTTAGTAGATCACTAATGTGTATAAAAAAATTAATATAAACAGTCATACGCAATGTAGTACCATAAACCGAATGTATAATCTTCATTAAACGTGACTAATTCAGTTCCTTAACAAGTTTTTAAATTAACACTTTGTTGATGGAAGTTGTATCAGTTATATTCGGCGTTAAAATTAATCGTCTGCACACTTAAAAGTTTGTCTAGTACTAATGCAAAACAATATCAATTTCATTGTTCGGGAGAAGTTAAGAAAGCAGAAGATAGGACGAAATGATTGTCATAAAAACATTTCTTTTGTTATTTTCTGAATTTCAAATTATAACTTAGGCAATTTATACACGTTGCATCTGTCTCATGGTCATAATATGAGTCACAGTGACATTATTTTTGAATAAGTTTGAATCGACTCTGCTCTTCCATAATCCTACAATAATTGATCACCTATCTACGTAGAAACAAATATACAATTCCCTGGGCATTTACGATAATGTCTCGAACTGAAACGGGATTATATATCAAGCTACAGAATAAATGTAATGTAAAGTAATTTGGAAATAAATTTCTGATCTTTTAGATCAATTGGAGCAAACTGTTTTGCTTCTTTTTAAAATAATTTAGATATTTCATTAGAAATTGATTCTATTCTTTATATTGCTTTTCTTCTTAGGAAAATTAATTATAAATATTGTAAAGCATAAAAATAATAATTCCTATAAAATGATTAGATAGTTTTGCGTTCTTTCGTATGCATTATTACGAGAAGAATGACACATTCAGATAAGGCATTTTCTCAACAACGTTATCTGCATGAGTTTATTCACACAAACAAGCATCAGATTATGCTGCAATTTTTATTTTAACTTTCGTTGAATTTGTTAACCAGGTTTTGTATTTCCCTTTGTATTCCATGAATAAAATATAATTTGGTTTCCATTTACTGCACGTTCTGTTGTTGCAGTTGCCGGAAGTGCTATGGTTTAAAAACAAAATCACAGCAATGTTCTACAATATGCTTGTAAGCAAACATTAAACACGTTATGTTTGACGTTATCACTCAAGATATTTACAAGTTATTAAAGCCTTGAGGCCACAAGAGATTTTATTTTTCTTTCTGAATGAATAATTAAAACCGGAAATTCTAGGAAAGAGAAGAATTTTGCAATAAAAATCATTTAAATTTGTTTCGCAGAAGAACAATGAAAGGAAATCCACACGAAATATACAAAAGAATCTGCTAGAAAAATAAATAATATATATTGTTCAAAAATTTCCTCTTCAGTTAAAGAAATTTAACAAGCTGTTTCTCTGAATGGCTTTTGCAATAACTTTCGATCCCCGTTAGTTGTATGTAGGTGTATCAGTATATGATGAGATAGCTTTGTACTTTCCATATATATATATATATATATATATATATATATATATATATATCAATTAAACAACATTTACAAGCGGTGTCCAGACATAGTAAATAAAGAAGGGTAAATATAATTAGCAATCGGGCTTTTTCCTAGATAAAAGTATGGGAAGAGAAAATAAGCACTTGTTCCTTGCAATCATTTTAAAGGGCAAGCCTTTCATTGTATGAAAAAATATGTGTGCGTGTGTGTGTGTGTGTGTGTGTGTGTGTGTGTGTGTGTGTGTGTGTGTGTGTGTGTGTGTAAGTTGTAGTTGATATTTATTAATGAAAATTGTCTCTTTGTTTAGTCTTTGCTGCACTGAGGTGTTCTGGGAACATTGATAAAAAGGGAAAATTAGAAAGTTTGGTCTAAGGTTCCTAGTACATTTATTTATACGCTCACTATCCTGTATCTGTCTATATTGTGTGAAGCGAATTTGTTCTTTGTGAAGCGTTGTTCTTCGTCTGAGAGACTTCGTGTTTGGCTAATATGTTGTTTCTGCATTCTAAGCAGGCAATAACTTAGATCAAGTTTTCAGAGGCACAACTGAAATATTTAAGATAAAGTCAAATTTCATGTTGTTTTCTTGTTTCAACTGGAAAACCTGCCACGAGTGTCAGCCCCGAATATGTGAAGAAAATTCATCAGTTTCAGCATGTTGATTGTCGGAGGACCATCAATGATGTTTTGAAGTGTGTGAGGGAGGACATTCGGTGAAAACGACTGAATCTATGGAACACGAACAACTGCATTCTTCACGACGACAATGGACCGTGGTGCAACATGGTATTGCTTCTACATTCGCCCTGCTCACCAGATTTAGCACCTGCGGACTTCCATATCTTCCTCCAAGATAAAAATGTAACTCAAAGGTCACCATTTTAACACTGTTGTCAAGATCCAGAACGAATCGCAAAAGGTTCTCGACTCGCTTACCAAAAACACTTCCATTGAACATTTGCTGGAATATTACACGATAAAACAATATCGGGAATAACTAGCTTGTAACATTGAATATCTTAGAGTAATGTGCATATTACCAAGATGACAATACTATGCAGGCGAGTAGGTAGCTGGATGGATTCTAAGATCATTCAGAACCAGAGAAAATGATACCATGATACGCCTATGGAGAACGTTCTTACTGCTCCCAACTGTGGTTTCTGCATAGCGTCAAACTAGTGGCGGATGTTGAGGCAATTCACCTGACTACACAAAGGAGACTGTCTCGGTAAAACAAATGCGCTACTGGGAGACTACAGAAACTGAAGCTCGACTCTGTACATACATACATACATACATACATACATACATACATACATATGTACATACATACATACATACACAATGGCGCCGTCAACATCGGTCGTACAAGAATGGAGGACTGTTTAAAAAGTCCGTTTTGAACGCCTTCCTCTAGACATATGCCAGCTTCTCCAGCCTAAATCGGTTAGTGGTTTATTTCTCGCCATCGTAGCGCCATCCTGAATAGATTTTAACATATACATCTACTCCACATGAAATCTCGCTAACACAATTATGGCTGAAACTAACACCATCACAGATAAAACGAACAACGTCACCACCAATGAAAACAGAACAACTTCACCAGTGAATTATTTAAAAAGACGTAAGTACTCTTCTCATTTTACTTGGACTCAACAACTAAACCAAGATTTACTTCAGTGCTATGAAAAAGCCCGAAATGACCCTTCAATCGGATACATGAAGCGGTTAAAACAATATTGGGACTAAGCTCATCCAAACTTAAATACCTTCACGGTGATCTTTTGTAAAAAGCAAATCAATTGGTCCTCGATCCTCCCAAAACATTGAAAATGGATCAAAATCTGCCAGAGGTGGCGTAAAAAAATAATGTAAACAAACCACTTCTCCCGCCATCGCTAAATTCGAGAGTGTCTCTAAATTTAGTTGACTCAGTAGCGAAAAACCCCGACCGATTTAATGTTTAAGAGTATCAACAATGTTGCTGGAGTGCACATGTAATCATGTAATGTTAATAACTGGAATATTAATACTCTTATACACACAGCCCCTATTACTCTTAAAGAACACCTACGGAAATCCACAATGAGCAAAGTAGCGAAATTTCTAAACGGAAACAACCTAGATGGAAAAGAAAACTTGAAGAAAACATCAACAACGTGCGCCATCATATTGGATTGTTAACTACAACAATAAAATGTAATGAGAAAAATGAGTTTACGCCTCATCAACTCTATCTTAGACAAAAATTAATGAAGCTTTATGGCAACTCTTCACACTGAACTCTTGAGGAAAAGCTAATCATTTTAAAACGTGAACTCAGGACGATGAGCGAGAAACTCTGGTATCGCAAGCTAATTTTTTAGCGAGCCAGTATCAATCGCAAATTTGCTTCCAACCCACAAGCATTATACAGAGTGATGAGGAAGGAAAATATTACCATTAAGAAAGCTCCCTCTCAAGAAGATCTACAATCATTCTAGTCAGAAATTTGGAAGGAAAAGAGGGATATCAACCAGAATGCATCATAGTTAAGTACAACTGAGAGGGAATACTGTACCAACACTAACAGTAAAACATACAAAATTGATGCAGAAACCTTCGCTATAGCAGAATTGGAATGCATCTGGAAGAGACCTAGTAGTTGGATATTGGTACAAGAAGTTGACATTTATAGAAACCAACTGATATGTATGTTCAGAAGGACTATGAAACGTCAGACTGATATACCACATTGGCTTGCTACGGCAAAGACAAATCTTGTTGCCAAAAACGAAATCAGCGAGATGGCAGAAAACTACAGGCTAATTGATTGCCTGAACATTATGTACAAACTGTACACAACATGCCTCAACAAATTCCTCCTGGACCATTGTAAGTTGAACAACATTGTGACTGATGAACAGGCTGGTGGAAAGAAGGGAGTGCTGGGGTCGTGTCGAACAACTTTTAATAAACAGAGCTGAAGTAAGAAAACAACGCAGAAATCTTGTGACAGTACGGCTTGACCGTAAGAAGGCATTCGACGTTATCCCTCATTCATGGCTGTTGAAGTACCTTAATTGCTGCTATAGAGAGACTCAAAAAGACATGGACAACTATTCTTACTCTTACAGATGAGAACAGAATTGTTTCTAATAGTATAGGCGTTACAAAGGAAAAATTCTACGGAGATAGCCTTTCTGTATTTTTTTTTTCATTTTGGCACTGAATCCATTATCATTCTTACAGCAGAAAATAAATGATTACATGCTAGGATCTTCAACTGCTAGAAATATCAATGTAACTTATAATTTCTTTGTAGACGACTTGAAGATTTATGCTAAAAGTGTTAACAATGCCAAAATACAACTGGAATTAATAACAACATTTTCAGCTGATATAGGCATGGAATTTGGCTAAAAGAAATGTTCGTATTTGGTTATAGAACAAAGAAAGTCAGTCCCCCAAACCCAAAACCTATGCATCAACGGTCTCTCTCCCCCCCCCCCATTCCACACAAAGAATGTTACAAGTACCTAGACATAGACGAAAATGTATCATAAGAAGGCACTGTGAATAAAGATTGAGTGACCTGAGAATATTACACCAGACGTAGGAAAATATGGCAGTGGGAACTCTCTTCTTACTACAAAACAATATCTCACAATGCATTTGCAAAACAAGTGCTGATCCCAACATTTGGGATACTTGATTGGTCTGCAGATGAAAACCACTCCATAGATATCAAAACCCGCAAAATTCTGACAAGTGGGAAATTCCACAGAAACAGCGATGTTTACAAGCTCTACCGAAGAAATGAAGGTGGTAGAGGCTTGTAATTAGTGCAGACGGCCGTCGAATACCGTATATCACCCAGGCAGCACCTGCTGAACAACTGCAGCAAAAATCAATATATTAATGCAGTCCTGGAAAGTGAAATGAGCAACATTGTACCAGATGGTGGTGAACTCCTTCAGAAACACACTTTTCTTGATGATCTATACAGCCCCCAAACAGCTGGGCTCTTTTACCTCAAAGAAGACCTAGATGGAAAGCACTCAGGATACAAAAAAGACCATGCATGGGTATGTTGCCCGGAAGATTGAAGAAGACAAGAATTGACATGAAGCGCAGTCTCTCTTGAATACAAGACCACTACATCACATCACACTTTGAAGGCTATGCGTTTGCAATCCAGGAACAGGAAATTGCCATAAAGTAACTGGTGAACAAGAGAGACAGTGACGCACTTGTAATCCCAAGGTGCAACCGCATGTGTAGGCTATGTCATGTTTCTGTGGAAGACATTACGCATGCGATTAGCAGCTGTCCTAAAATGTCATCGCGGTACTACCTCCCTATTCGGCACAATATTGTTGCTAAAACAATTTACGCTATCATCCGCAAAAAAGACTGTCCTGATATAAACTTAGAAAATCTCTGTTAGGAAATACATTCATAAACACCAACTCAAAAAATACTGGGGGAATATTTCCATCAAAACTTCTGTCAAATGTAAACATAAAAGGCCGAATATTGTTGTTTGGGACAGATAGGCAAAGGTATGTACCATCATAGAAGTTAGCTGCCCCGCAGATACAAATATCTCTTTGAAAAATCAAAGAAAAGGAGGATACCTATGGACAACTGCTTCGAAACCTCCAGCTTCTATATCCAGACTATGAATTTATATTCATGCTAATAAAAATTGGAGCCCTAGGTTTTGTTAGTAAATACTTAGAGGAGAATCTGGATAAACTGTGATTTTCAGAAAGAGAAATTGACCGGCTAGTTAGTACATTACAAGTCCAATCTGTGAGTGGAACAATAAAAATATGCAAGATTTTTCTCAAGTTTCTAAATTTACAATTACAGCCGACTAGATCACAAATGTTAGCGCTGTCCTATGAGCCCATGTACATATGAGCCCATGTAAAGAGCATTATTGCAAATAAATGCAAACCAGAAACCGAAGCCGGCTGTAATTGTAGAGAATCGGGCTCTGTCCGCTCCAGCCAGCAGTAACATTTAACAAGATCAATAGTATACGGAGCAAATGTTTCCACAATATCTAATAAGGATAAGAAAACATGTTGGCCTATGCGAGGGGCCTTTTAAAAATCGATATAATAATGATACTGCGATATTCCGTCATAAGGATAAAATGAAATGCACTAAACTAGCAAATCATATTTGGACCCTTAAAGAGAGAAGTATTTCATTTACAGTTAACTGGAGAACTTTAAGGAGATTTAAATGCGATATAAATGGGTCAGGCAAATGTAATCTCTGCCTGACAAAAAAAAAAAAAAAAGAGAATTTTATTTAAATCAAGGGTTGCAGATACGGGATTAAACTCCAGAGCAGAAATTGTTCGTGGTTGTGTTCAAGCAGAAGCATATCTTTTTAGAAATTGGAAGATTCCACCAATCCCCGATTAACTGAATATTCTAAAACACAAGACTAAATAACGCGGTTCCTTTTTCCACCATGTCCGTAATTTGGTATTTGAAGTTGTATTCATTCCTATGTGTACTTATATTTTTCCATGTATAACCTAACCCTTTGCAATTATCTATCGTAATTTCTAAAATTTTATAAATTATATCCTGTATATAGTTTATGTATATATTTATAAATAATTTCGTGTATATACATGTGTATGTCTTTTCACAACTAAATATATTTAATTGTGTGGAGGCGCAATGGCCCAGGGCAGCTGATGGTTAGGGCAGCTGACTCGCAGTCATAGGATCACGGTTTTGATTCACAGACCGGGCGTTGTGAGTGTTTATTGAGCGAAAACACCTAAAGCTCCACGAGGCTCCGGCAGGGGATGGTGGCGAACCCTGCTGTACTCTTTCACCACAACTTTATATCACTCTTATTTCCTGTTTCTCTTGTGCCTGGAATTCAAAGGGCCAGCCTTGTCACACTGTGTCAGGCTGAATATCCCCGATAATTACGTTAAGGGTACACGTGTCTGTGGAATGCTCAGCCACTTGCACGTTAATTTCACGAGCAGGCCGTTCTGTTGATCGAATCAACTGGAACCCTCGACGTCGTAAGCGATGGAGTGCCAACAACAAGAACATATTTAATTGTAATATATATGTAATATTGAACCCAGCGTACTTCATTTATTACTATTATATTTATAAGGTTATAATCCACTCTTAAATGTTTATTGTCATTCGCTTAAGGAATTATCTGGAATAGAATCTTCCAACTAGAAAAGCAAAAACAATGCAGGTTTATACATTATTTAAAACCTTCAGCAAAAGTGAAGATCGTACATGTGTGCGCGTGAAAACAATGGAAGCAGATACACGTCAGAAAATATGAATTCTATTACTAATAGTCTCTCGTGAGGTTGAGTACTTTTGTGTACTCGTTTATAGATATATTATATTCAAACACACATATATATACACCTATATATATATATATATATATATATATATATATATATATATATATATATATGTATACATACATAGCACTTATATATAAATATACATACATACATATATATTTAGGCACGCGCGCACACACATACATATATAGTCTCTTACATATATACATACATATATATAACCATACGTACATATGTGCGCATACATGCACACAGATACACATACAAGCATATATATACACATACATTCATACCCACATATGTAAACAGATACACACAAATTTATATATATATATATATATGTGTGTGTGTGTGTGTGTGTGTGTGTGTGTGTGTGTGTGTGTGTGTGTGTGTGTGTGTGTGTGTTTGTGTGTGTGTGTGTGTGTGTGTGTGTGTGTGTGTGTGTGTGCATACATATATGGATATACTTATATACATGCACTCGCATATTGGCTTGTGTAAGTGTCTACATATGATCGCATATACTTTTAATCAATATTGTTAGAACGTTACTGAAAGTATTTTGTTCCGTCAAAAATCTAAATCTTTAAACCTTCAATTTGTATCGTAATATAAATTGTTAAGTCTGTGAATTGTTGGAAAAATTTTTTTTTCTTTAAACTGATGTTAGAGTGATGTAGAGTTATTTGCTCTAATACACGTTTAAATGGAAAGTCAACATTAATGTAAATTGATGACTGGTATAAATCAATATATTTCCCCTTGCAGTACTAAATTCTGTCTTCAGTAAATACTATACTAAACTGTAGATATATAGAAAAATTAAAAGAAAGAAGAACGTTATGTATTAGTAAAATAGTAGCTGCAAGTAAAAGACTTTGTGCAACAACCAATCTCTATTTCATTTAATCGTTAATAATTTTTTTTTAAAGTCTTTCAGAGAAACTGCTACTGTATATTTATTGGCATCCAGTATGTTGAGTTATGGCTGCTTTTGCTGCAATTAAAAGCATTTGTCTTTTTTCTATTTTCATTTCGGTTTTCTTCCCGTGGCATACGAGAGGACGTGAATTAGTGATTAAATATATCTATTAACAATTTACTTAAATATAAAATATAGTTTCGAGAAATGCATAGCATTCAGAATTCTATTGTAAACAAAGTTTTACAGAGTAATACTTCTTTAATATCTGAAAATGATTAGGTGCGAATAACAGTAGTAATAGGTTTCATGCATAATGGTTTCAGAGCTTAACAGAACAGAAAACTCATGCAATTTCTCGGTTTAACATTTTATCACTTTCGTTTGTAGAAACTTAAATGTTTAAAAGTGAAAAATGTTTAAAATGTATTGATACTTTCTGCTATTTAAGATCAAAAATATCTCTTCTTGAAAATGCCAAGCAATTATTAATATATCATGAATATATTCAGTAGCATCTGTTCAAATGATATAGGTATCACAAATGAAAACATTTTATTGAAAATACTGCAACATTTGAGAATTACATCACACCCTATTCCATATATATTGTATATTATGTATTGTTCGTAATGCATTGGCATAATATCTCTACATCATACGTTTACTGTATTAATATTTATATGAAGTCTCTAACAATGGAAATATGTCTAGACCAAATATTTTCTAATTATTAGAAGCAATATAGCGTTTTAGGAGCTATAAAGCAGGTGATCCATAACCCAATGCTCACCATTGGATATTTCCTGGTAAATGACAATCTTGCATACCGTTTCAGTTGTTTATCACTTTATACACAATGACAAATGATTGGAAATAGTTGGTGCATATAATAGACGAAAAGAAAGAGCTCAACTAAGAATGTAATCTGATGTCAGCTTAGCACCAAACAACATCGCTCATTCTCTTGTGATGATAAAACGTGTGAAGGTTACATCTGCAAGGAAATGAAAAACATATTGCACAATAATGTTTCGGCTGTTTTATGGAAAAGATAACTTTAATTCATGGTCGAAAATCATTGTATTCAATGCTTTACATCCATGGTTCATAAAATGTAGTACCACATGAAATTAACTCAAATTAGTTAGTGCTACCTTTATCTCAAGCAATTTTCAAGTTTTGCTGAATACCATTGCAACTCATGTTTACAATGTGAACAAATATCCTTAACTCTAATGTTTGCTATATTCTCAAAAATACTACGTTATCTCTATATGAAAACTTTTACGATCGAGATTAAAAATTCATAGATATATTTTGCGATCCAGCCATGAAAGAAATTCTGAATGGTTGGTTCCATAAGTTACAAGTCAAAAGATCTATTGTTTTCATCCATTTGTTTAGATGTATTTGGAATTAATAAATGTCCTTTCCTCCTAAGGTTAATCTAGTTATAAATAGGTTATATTCAAGTACATATTCTATAATTCACTTCATTCTTAGAGAAAACACTACGCTTGATGAGCAATGCGTTTCCGCATCTCTAATATCCATGGACTTCCATTCAATCTTGATCATATACATCAAATTCTACCAACACACAAACCAGATTTCCCAATCGTCTACAACACAAATCTCTCTCTCTCTCCTTATCTATCTATCTATCTATCTATCTATCTATCTATCTATCTATCTATCTATCTATCTATCTATCTATCTATCTATCTATCTATTCATTATCAGTCTCTGCTTTCCGGGTTATAGTTTGCTCTTAGACCACTAGATTAAGCATAATTGGATTCTGCTTTGGTTACTTACTGCTCTGGACATCAACAACATGGATTTCAATTACACTGGATCAAGCTCTCTCCCTACTTCCGCCTAACTACTTCTACGTTCTGTAGCATTCTCACAACTTCTACACCAACAACTACTCTTTAAATGTACCTTCCGATATCAAGAACATAGAGCTTATCTCATCCATAATATTCGGTGACCGCATAATTCACTAATCTTCTTGCTCCTTATATCCCTCTTGCCTTTAACGAAAACTATATTTTTCTCCTCCTTCAACTCTCTATACATTTAAATTTCTCTGTCTCTTTATCTGTTCGGGTCCCGTTCTTAGGGAACATGCTAGTGCTTTTTCCATTCTCAAGTTGAACATTCCATCAGACTTCTTCAGTTAAAGTTGTATTGCATGAAATTATATCTCAGTGCTGTAGAACATCGTTAACTACACAAGGGCAAGTTTCAGTTATACACAACCTCGAATGTAAAATATGATATTCATTTATGTATGTATCTTTAAATATGAATGCGCATGTGTGCATGTGTGTGCTTGTTTTGTTTATGCATATCTGTGTATGTGAATGTGGGTGTATATGTATTTGTTTACATTTGTGCGTATATATATATATATATCCATTCAATCAACTGTATACAGAGTCACACAAACACACAGACACACAGACATACGCTGTTTAATAATCTGCTAAAAATAGTTTTAATAATATTTCTGCATGTCTGCTCAAAGAAATGAGAGTATTGGATGCATGCATGTAAGAGGATTTCATTATTTCTACTTTTCTTTTACTGAAAATAACAAGTTTGCTTTGATCGACGTTTCTCCCGTTAAACTATTGCAGACAAAAGCAAAGATAGAAGCACTGGAAAATCCAGTCTATGACGATATTCTATTTTGCCGATAGCTAACATTTGCTATCTAAACACATTTCATACACTTGTGAATACGCCAGAAAACCATGGATCTCCTGTTTTGCAAAGATTGCGAAATTAGTGTGTACTGTATTGAATGGAAAGAGAATAACAGAAATTGATGAGGTTTGCAACAGTGACTTACAGAGCTTCTTTTATCAAGAGATTTATACCTTTAATGAGCTTGTATCAATCAACTTTCTCAAACAATGGGAGGAAAGTTAATTTTGAGAAGTTTGGGAAGCTTGCACAATTCATTGTTCGCAACTTCTGATTGGCGAACACTTTAATTATATTCTTTTGTGTCGCATATTCTTTTATTTGTTTTTTTTTTCTTCCCGAAACCAGACTAGTACTTACTGATTATGGCTGGCAATCAATACGAAATCAGCAATACTACTCGAGGAGGAATATGCAGGTAATTGATTTGTATGCAGTGACATCTAAATGCATGTACTGAAAGTTATTCTTTCAATGACCAAAACGAAGCAAATTCGAAAACGACGCTGTTTATTCCTAACGATGCTTCTATAGTTTGTTGCTAAAAGTAATATTTTTACAAGACCGCAAGAACACGGTTATCGTAATTCATTCAAAATAAAGTTTATACATTTCATACAGAGTCCTTAGTCTTTGAACTTGTACAAAAAATACTCTCCTTCTTCTTCATTATTATTATTATAATTACTATTCAGTAGTCTTATTTTTATCACGTGCTTTCACTGCACTACCAAGCGCAGCTCTTTGTGTCTTGGGTGAGTACTGTAGTTTGTCGCGATGCTGTTATTTTTAGTGTATTGAAAGTGTTTTACGTAGGATGTGTGCGGTGCTTAGTAGTGCCTAATAATTGACGCGGTAGTGCCAAGAGATCAACATGTAATCATGAAAGAAAGGGAAAAGGTTGATAAATATGGAGACCTGAGAAGAGTCAATGAAGGCAAACTTGTTTTATTATTATTATTATTGTTCAGTAGTTTTATTTTTATAACGTGCTTTCACTTCACTACCGAGCGCAGCTCTGTGCGCCTTGGGTATGTGCTGTGGTTTGCTGTGGTGCTCTTATGTTTACTGTATTGAAAGTGTTTTGCGTAGAATGTGTGCAGTGCTCAGTAGTGCAATTTTCTGTATGTTATATATATATATATATATATATATATATTATTATTATTATTATTATTATTATTATTATTATTATTATTATTATTATTATTACTATTATTATTATCATTATTATTATTATTACTATTATCATCATCATCATTATCATCATCGTCATCATCATCATCATCGTCATCATCATCATTATTCAACATTTGATTGTTTCAGGCAAATTTCTACTGCATCACATACTACACCACCGTGTTACTAAGGTGTGTGCCGCATTGCGTTCTTTTTTTTTGTTGTTGGGAGAGTGCAAGCTCCTCCCGGCATAGTATGACGTCAATGTTTTCTTATGGGGTACGGTTGCAGTCTTTTGTGGTATTAGTGCTTGTATTGTGTTGTGTGTAATGCGAGTTGTGGTTTGTGGGGTATCCCGTCTGTTGGTGGTTGTTTATTTCATCGGATCCTTGCTATGTAGGGTGTCTTGTATTTATGCGTCGATTTGCTTAGATTGTATTATTGAATTGATAGTGTCTTGCGTAAAATGTTATGTGTTCCTAGCAGGGCTATTTTTTTTAGACAGTGTGTAGTGTTGAAGCTCCAAGTATCGCTTCTACGCCTTTGTTTATATGTTTTTTTATCATGCCCTGTACCTCAATTATAACTGGTATTGTTTTCACATTCATGCCCCACATCTGGAATACTTCAATTTCGAGGTGTTTGTACTTTAACAATTTCACCACTTCTTTTTGAGCCATATTTTGATCAGAAGGGACTGCAATATCTCTCTGCAAGTAGTTCTTTTTTTTCCAATCCTTGAGTATTATGTTCGGGCGGTTAAATTTTATTTCTTTGTCAGTTTGAAATAGCATATCCCAGACGACTGTGGCATAGTTGTGGTCATATAGTTTGTTTGGCACATATTTATACCATTTCTTATCCGTTTTTTTTTTAATGCTGTAGTTTTGTCATTGTCCAATAACTACTTATTCCGTCGTGTCTGTAAATACAATCAGATTTGGCAAAGACTGGACAGTTAGAGATGTAATAGGGCCATTGGAATGGAATTTGGGATCACCAAATACTCAGTACTTAATAAGAAAAGAGGGAAGTAAGCAGCCTGAAAGTTTGCGGTTACCATCAGGAGAGACCATGGGTAAACCCGACGGTAGAGGGTGTAGATATTTAGGGATTTGGGAGCTGGATTACATTCTACACAGAGAAATGAAAGTCAAGTTCTGCGAGGCGTATCAAAAAAGTATGAAGACTGTGTTGAAATCCAGCCTGAATGCCAAACATTTGATTACCGCAATGATTATCTGGGCAGTTGCGGTGGTCAGATATAGTGCGCCCATCTACAAATGGACTAAAGAGGAAATATCAACACTGGATAGAAGGATGAGAAAGTTGATGACGCTGCATGTGGCGCTACACCGTAAAGCAAACGTAAACAGACTGTATATGAAAAAAGAGAATGGTGGCAGAAGACTAATTAGTATAGACCATTGTATAAGGAGTGAAAGGAGAACGCTTGCATAGTATTTGATAAACAGTGATGAAGACCTGTTGCAACATGTCACGAAAGCTATGGGTGTAAATGTAGAGGATATGATGAGCAAGGAAGAGTTTAACCAAAGAGCTGAGATGAGAAAAGTAGACCTTCTTGAAATGAGAATGCATGGACAGTTTGAAAGGAATACACAGGACGTTAAGAATAATACAGTATCGGGGGCATGGCTTGAGCGAGGTGATTTGAAGCGTACCACCGGAAGCCTGATCATTGCTGCACAAGACCAGGCTCTCGCCACCAATTCCGTGAAGTATAACATCTATAAAACTTCTGACATCCAGAAATACTGACTCTGTAGAAAGAGTGTGGAAAATGTGACCCATTTTCAAGGTGGATGTGAGATCCTTGCGCAAAAAGAATACAAGCGTCGCCACCATAAAGTGTGTGTGTATCTTCATTGGCTCTTATGCCGTAAATATCAATATGAAGTAAGGGAGAACTGGTATAAGCAATGTACCAAGTAAAGTTATGCAGGTGGATGGAAAAGTAACGATACTCTGGGACTATGATTTTCAGACGGATCGTGTAATCGAACACCTCGGCTGGATATTGTCATATTGATTAAGAGAAACAAACAATCGGCTTTAAAATCTTTAATATTACGACTTCTGTGAATGCCTATCCTTTCCTTTCTCCCTGAGTATTCGAAAATGTAAACACCCTTTTTATCCTAAGAACATTACAGTTTTCTCTTTTCGGAGATACAAAAGATAATCTTTGGTGAATTTTAAAAGTTTAATATCTATAGTTTTCTGTGAAAATTTTACCCTCTTTTTCTTTCTTTTCCTTTCTCCCTGAGTATTCAAAAATGTAAACATCCTTTTCATTGCAAAATTCAAGTTGTTGTTATGACTAGTGTGCCATACTTTATTTTTTGCACAAAGTATTGTTCTACAGTGTGTCTGTGAAAACATAAGAAAATTTGAAGTTTGTTCTAAAAGTAATTTGATAATAAGATGGTAGTGTGATATTAAGACGGCAGTAAAACATGTTTGCTATGATGTACATTTCGATTTCGATTAACAGATCTTTATATTTTCTAAGCTTACCAAATTCTTTTGCCGAGATATTATGATCACAGGGTATGCTCATATCAATCAATAAACAGATTTTATTGCTTCTGTTTTTCAAAACGATATCTGGTGTATTTGCTTTGATGGTCTGGTCTGTACATACTGGGAAGTCTCAAAGAATAGTTACATTCTCTCCCTCAGCTACAGCCTCAGGGTGGTGCTTTGCCAGCAGTTTTGATTTTATAATGCTGACACATTATCCAATGTAGATATTGGCTAACTCTGTCATGTCTTAATTTGTACTCTGTACGTGCTAAAACCTTACCTCCAGAGATTACGTGGTTGACTGTTTCAATGCCATAGTTGCAACATCCGCACTTTTGGTCTACACCATTTTTCATTACATTGGCTTGATAGTTCCGGGTCAATAAGCTCTGATCTTGAGCATCCAAGATAAGGCCTTCACCCTCTGCCTTTAGGCCTGATTTCCGTAGTCACTGATGAGTGTGCTTCTAGTCTACGTCAGCTTGTTTGCTAAGGGCCACATATTTTCCATGCAGAGGTTTTTCTTCCAACCTATCAGTTTATTGTTAAAGTGCATTTTGCTTTGCTATTGATTTCACCTTCTTTGCAACTACAGTTGCTGCACTTCCTTCATGCTGTTCAACCTGGGTATTATGCATAAACTCATTTGAAAATTCTTTGCTCTCCTTCATATCAGAATGAAGCTTCTTACGTATTTCATGGTTTTCAATGAGCTTTAGCATCCAGTCGTTAGATGTTTTAAGCTATTTCGCCAGTTCAATTGTGATAGTTTTGTAGGAGATTTCAAATTGGATCAAACCTCGACCTCCTTGAGCTCTGAGTAGGTAAAGCCGATCTACGTCTGCCTTTGGTTGGTGTATCTTATTGCAAGTCAGCAGCTTACGGATTTTCCTGTCCATTTTCCTTATTTCGCTACATAGTCCAGTTCAACACATTGAAACTGTAAATAACAACAGGAACTGTCCAGGAATTTATAGCTAACACCTTGTAATAACCACGCCTCGGATAACCCTCATTGGCTATGGTACCGCCTTGTTACGTGCATTTAACTCGGATTTTAGGACTGCTTGAAGTCTCCTGTAACACTCCTTCTTGATCTTCTCTTTCAAACTTGCATGTTGAATGTCAGATCCCTCATTTATTCCGAGGCATTTGTAAGTTTGATCCTGCTCGAGTTCTTTTATGACTGTGTCAACATCCAACACCACTGAGCGTGAAGTCTTCAGTTTCCCTTTCTGGAAATTGGTCTTGGCCCATTTATCAAGACCAAATTCCATCCCAATGTCATCACTGAATACTTTCACCGTACGTAGTAGTTTATTATTATTATTATTATTATTATTATTATTATTATTATTATTATTATTATTATAATCATTATTATTTCATGTTTGATTTTTGTTTTGCATTTGTACAAGTTGGATCCAAGTTTCACCCAGAGACCTCAAGAGACAACAAGTTAGAAGTTCATGTAGGTGTTATGCTTAGGGTACCATATATTTGGATTTATACATAGTATTGTTCTAGATAATGTTTAAGAAACCATAAGAAAATTATGTTCTTGTTTTAAAATTTGAAATCACATAGACAGTATTTTACGTAGGATATGGGCAGTTCCCATGAGCACTATCTTTTGAACTTCAGCCATTTTGGGGTTTCCTGGTATTATTATTATTATTATTATTCAGTAGTTTTATTTTTATAACGTGCTTTCACTTCACTACCGAGCGCAGCTCTGTGCGCCTTGGGTATGTGCTGTGGTTTGCTGTGGTGCTCTTATGTTTACTGTATTGAAAGTGTTTTGCGTAGAATGTGTGCAGTACCCAGTAGTGCAATTTTCTGTATGTTATATATATTTGTAAGTCCTGGTGTTTTTGTTATGTATTTGTCTGAATATTTTTTTATTATACCTAAGGCACCTACTATGATAGGAATTGTTTCTGTTTTTAGATTCCACATTCGAGTTATCTCTATTTCCAGGTCTTTGTATTTTGAAAGTTTTTCCATTTCTTTTAGAGAAACGTTGTCATCTGCTGGTATTGAAACATCAATTAGAAGGCATTTTTTTCCTTCATGATCTTTGACAACTATATCTGGTCTATTTGCCTTAATTTCTCTATCTGTGTGTATTGGCATATCCCAGAGTATGGTTGCTTTCTCGTTTTCTGTGACCTTTTCTGGCGTGTGTTTATACCATCTTTTTTCTGTTGCTATTCCATAATGTTGGCATAGCTTCCAGTGTATATAGGTCCCAGCTCTGTCGTGTCTGTGAATATATTCCTTCTTAGCCAGGACTGGGCAGCCAGAGATAATATGATTTATTGTTTCTTGTCGATCTCCACATATTCTACAGTTACTTGTTATATTTCTTTTCATTATGTGTTTTTGGTAATTTCTGGTGGGGAGGCTTTGGTCTTGTGCAGCAATTAAAAATCCTTCAGTCTCTGCTTTGAGTCCTGAGCTTCTCAGCCATTGCTGGGATTTTTCTCTGTCTATTTCTTTCGCATTTAGTTTAGCCCAGTATTTACCATGTAGGGGCTTTTCTTGCCATCGTTTTATCATGGTCCGTTGCTGTTCTAGTTTTAGTTTGGATTTCATTTGTTTTATAGCTTTTGTTGTTTCTTCTTCTTCTTCTTCGTATTTGTTAGGTAGATTGATTTCTTGTTTGTATTTGTCAGCTTCCTTAAATACTGAAAACAGTTTTTTGTTTTGCTCGTGTTTTGTGGCTATTTGTATTAGTTTCCCTTGCTTCTGGAGAAGGTATTTTTGCAGTCCTATGGTGGTTATTTTATAATAGTTTTCTAGCTGTATAAGACCCCTGCCACTTTCTGTGCGTTGTATATATAGCCTTTCTATGTCAGATTTTGGGTGGTGCATCCTATATCCTGTCATTATTTATCTTGTTTTCCTGTCTATTTTACATAGTTCGTTTAGTGTCCAGTTAAGGATGTTGTAGCTGTAGCTTATAACTGGGACAGCTAAAGTGTTGATACCCATTATCTTGTTTTTAGCATTGAGCTCTGTTTTTAGTAGTGATCTAACTCGTCTATAGTACTCTTTCTTTATTTTTTCTTTCATTTGTGTATGTTGTATCCTATCTAGTTCATTGACTCCTAAATACTTATATGGTTGGCTTTCGTCTAGTTCTCTTATTTCATTGGCTTTATCTAGTGTTATATTGCTACTTTTAACTAATTTTCCTCTTTTCAGGGTTGCTTTGGCACATTTTTCTAATCCGAATTTCATTTCTATTTCCTTGGTAAAGCCGTGTACTGTCTGTAGTAGTGTTTCTAGCTCTTTGTCGTTTTTTGCATATAATTTTAGGTCATCCATATATAGAAGGTGGCTGACTGTTTTTCCATAGCATTTGTAACCGCATCCAGTTCTATTTAGCAATTCTGTTAAAGGTGTGAGTGCCAGGCAGAACAGGAGTGGAGAGAGCGTGTCTCCCTGGAATATTCCTCTTCTAATGGGGATGGCTTTCGTTTTCACAAGTCCCTCTTTTGTTTGGAGCTGTAGCACTGTCTGCCATTTGTTCATTGAGTGCTCTATGTATTTTATGATAATTGGTGCCACCTTGTTTATGGCTAGTGTTTCCAGAATCCACGTGTGGGGAACACTGTCGAAAGCCTATTATTATTATTATTATTATTATTATTATTATTATTATCTTGTTATTGTTATTGTTATTATTATTATTATTATTATTATTATTATTATTATTATTATTATTATTATTATTATTATTATTATTATTATTATTATTATTATTTTTAATATTGTCAATGAATATTGATAGAAGATACGGGAGAATTGGTTTCTAATAATTCAGGATGTGCCGCAACAGTACAATGTTTTACTTCTTTTTGCCTTTTGAGATAAAAATAACTATTATTGCTAGAAGTATTGGCAAATACAAAATTTTCACTTTTATCTGTTTCTTTGCCAGTGTTTCTCAGTTTAACTGATTCCAATAATTGATCTGGCAAAGTTTAATATTAATTCTAACCAGTTTCTAAATAGCTCCACTGTCATTTTCGAATTCCCCTAATCAATATTTGTCGCAATTGGTAAACAAATAACCACGAAAAATTTAGTATAATGAAATAGACTAAATGATTATGAAACAATGTAGCCCTTGTGCTAAAACCCGCAATGTTTGAAAGATCAGAGTTTTGTTCATCGGGCATGGAGATAGCATTTATATTTAAGTAACATTAGGATATTAGGTGCAACTTAAAGCACAATTAAGATGATGGTGATAGTAGAGGTATTGATAGTGATGGTGTTGGTGATGATGGTGACAACCATGATGATGATAAGGAGGAGGGGGAGGTGATGAGGATGTTGATGATATTGACGATGAAAATAAAATTAATACTCTATCTAAACGTCAATCATTGCACTGGTAATGAAAATCAAATACAATTTGCACGCATGTATTTAGGCATTTGCATTGAAACAAACGATGAATATGTATCATTTCATTGTATTCCACACAATATATTTAATTTTAAAATCAACGTTACTTACCTTTCTTTTCAATATTTGAAAAATCTCTTTTATATTTCTTCAGAAAAATATCAACCGAGAGTTACACAATGTGTAAGTATAGGAGTAACTGCTCAATGGTCGAAAACAATAAAATAAGCTATACTACAGGAACTACATTCTGTTGTTTATGTTCTTTATCCATTTTGATTCATAATTATATTATTCTTTGAAAGACTCGTACGTGTTTCATCGTGTTAAAGATCCTGATTATGCCATCCATTCTGTTCCATAAACTGATGTTAGACTGTAACATAGAAACACGCTCCTGTATTCTGAAGATTTCGTCTATAGTGAAGGACTGCAGAGAGTCTAAAATTAAAATCTGGTTATCTTTTTAAAAAATGATTTCATTTCATAGGTAAAGTTAATTATAAATAATTTGAACACGTTTTTCGACAAGTAGAACATTAACTATCTATCTATCTATCTATCTATCTATCTATCTATCTATCTATCTATCTATCTATCTATCTGTCTGTCTATCTATCTCTAACTCCCTCTCTCACTCTCTCTCTCTCTCTCTGTGTATATATAAACATATATATATATATAGAAATGAAAACCAAGATGAGAGTGGAGATATATTCATATCTAAAACATTTTTATTAAAAAGTTTTCTATAGTAGGCGCAGGCGTGGCTCTATGGTAAGAAGCTTGCTTCCCAAACACATGGCTCTGACTTCATTCCCACTGCGTGGCACCTTGGGCTAGTGTCGTATACTATAGCCTTGTGAGTGGATTTTGTAGGCGGAAACTGAAAGAACCCAGTCGTATATATAAGTATGTATATATTTATGTTTGTCTTTGCGTCTGTGTATGTCCTCCTCACCATCGCTTGACACGCGATTTTGGTCTGTTTACGTCCCCATAAGTTTATGGTTCGGCAGAAGAGACTGATATAATAAATACCGGGCTTACAAAGAATAATTGAAGGGGTCGATCTCTTCGTCTAAAAGGCAGTGGTCCAGTGGGAGTCTTCTGTAATTTGTTTATATTCATATGTTAAAGATATTTTTAATCCACATCATTAACTGGTTGTTATATTATTCTTGTTATTTCCGTTCAGATCAGGTTTGAACATTTTAATAAAGCGATTTTCTTTTATCTTTTTTCCAATCTCACTCGTGTTATGTAGTTTGTGGAAACGATAAATTACAAATATTTTCTGACCACATGTTTCAATATGTTCGCTCAATGGAATTTGGCGAACATTAGGGTTCCGATAATGCATTCCATCTCTCGCCAATGTTCATCGCAATTAGGGCATTTAATGCAGTAGATCAAATTTCTGTTTTTGCAGTTCATATCTGCATTTGTGAAAATTGTTAGTCTTTTGTTTTAATTCATCTACCAGCATGAATGTATTAAACTTGGATACTGTGAATTTTTCATCCCGTTTGTTCATGCTGAAGTTTGCCTTTGTTAATAGTTTCTTTAAGTTATGTGGTTACCTTTAGCTTAAGATAAGTGTTTGATTAGTCATTATGTTTTCCCCCTTTGTTTCATGATTGCCAAATTTGTTTTGAGGATGTTAAAAATGTTTTTGTGATGTGGATTGTGTGTTACTAGAAATGGTATTGTGTTCCATCGATGGGTACGTCTTTCTCGTGTTGCCCTAAGTTGATCTGTAGGTATCTCTTTTGCTCGTTGTATGCTATTTTCTATGAGTAGGAGAGGATATTTTTGTTCCAGCAAAATCCGTTGAGTTCTATAAGTCGTATGTTTCTTGTACGTTGACCATCTACTATAGTACTTTTTTCGGGCTTGACGGTACGGGATATTGCGTTTTGTGACATGATTTGAAATTTAGGCACTGGTGTGTAACTGTGCTTTTGTAATAAATATCAGTTGTGATTGTGGTGCTGATTTTTGGTTATCATTATGTCAAGAAACAGTAATTTTGTGTTGCACTTTTCTCTTGTGAATTCGTGACTATGTACAGATTGTTGAGGTGGGTGCTGAATTGTTTCAGATTTTCTAGGGAACTGGTCCATTTGTCCTCTATATGCCTTCCAAAGGTCATGCCGTAGTTTTCTTCAACTTTTTGACATAGGTTTTGTTCCAAGTGTCCCATTACTGAGTCCGCCAAAACTGGAGTAAATCGCGTCCCCATAGCTGTGCCTCGAATTTGGAGGTAGTTTTTTTTCCGTTGAAAAGGAATGTATTGTTTTCGAGGATGATGCCGACTGCGTTTAGTATGATGGTTACCGTAAATCTAGATTTTCAAATCGGATGATTATTACTAACGTATGAAAGCGCCAATTGAAAGTTATGAACGTCACAAGATATTTTTTGTTGAACATACTTCAACATTGTAAAAAAATAATTTTTTAAATACAATCATAAAAAGCGTGAAAGCCAGACCATGTTGTAACTTTATTCAACTGATATATCATTCTATGCACATTTACACAAATTTGGAAACACACACACAGACACACACACACACACACATACGCACATATAGCAATAAATATAACGATATAGAATATGGAAATTCGTATATCTTCAAAAAGAACATGGAATTACCCATCGGAGGAATTTGCGTGAGTGACATTTCGTAGTACTCATACGCGTTAAATACTAATCGATGCAGTTGGCCATAATTGAGAGCCACTACGGTATCTGCCCCGATAATATATCCCTCTAAGCTCACATTATGTGTTAGTGTGTGTATTGCATTTATGTATGTATGTATATATGTATGTATGTATGTATGTATGTATGTATGTATGTATGTATGAATACACAATTGTATGCAATAGAAAGTATATTATATTAAAGTAACCATCTATATATCATGCATGATGTAAATAAATCGTAAAGACAATTTTACTTCTGTGTTCGTGCAAAGATAATATTAGGGGATAATACTAAAATTTTAATTGGGGAATCGATTAACATTCATCCATCCTAAAAATAGAAATATATTTGCACGGTGGTACATAACCAAGAATTGAAATCCTCCTGCCCTCTGAAACCATTGGCGTTGCGATGTTTACTCTACATTAAGCTGAAGCATTACGTATGTATGTAATCTTCAATATGTCAAAAAGAAATGTTAATAGTGGTTTTATTGATTCCGTATGATTTGTTGTCCGGTCAATATTTTCGTGAGAACAAAGCTAATGCTATGCATATCACAAGATTTATAAATGTATAATAGTACTTAATGTGTGTAGAAATGCAGAAATGATGATATTCCTTCAACCATGTCAAGAATTCTGCAGTCAATTTGAAATTCTTCACATGGATAGTCATTTGTGCAAAGATGTTAATCAAGTACAAAACAAGAAATGCTATATATTTCCTTATGACACTAGATAATCTTAAAGTATTGATAATGTGAAATCATTCTCAGATTAAGTTCTTTAAAAGAAGTAGTTTGAGTAGTGAAGTTGCTAGGGAAAAAAACCTAAAGAAGTATTTTTTTCCCTATCGCGTTTTATGTACTAAGCATTATATAGCCTTACGATTAACCTATTCACGTGAACAATCTTAAATCTGACTAGATACTGTACGAATAAAATCATTCAGTTATACATTCAATTGCAACGCTGTAGGCTAGTCAACCCGTAGAAATAAAGTCACACACTAGCAAAGCTTATATTGCTTTAGTAATGTTTATTTTACATGGCACATGTTATTATAGGCATAAAGCGGATAAATTCTTTACCAGAAATTAACTATGTGTGAACGACAAAAGAGTTCCTTGTGTAATCCAGTACAGAACTTTATTTCCAACGGGCTCTTCCAAACAGCACCGGCTTTCAGATATCTCGCTCCTGCCCATATCCTCTGTTGAAATATAACGTAAATGATGTGCGGACTCATACACACAAGTGTATGTGTGTATGGATATGCATGTGCCTGTGTCTCGCTGCGTGAGTGGAATATGTAATAAATAGTTCCGGAGTCTCCTGTACCCTTGGAATTTTTATTTAACCTATGGATTTTCCAGTGGTGCAGGAGGCTCACTTTATTTTAGACAAAGACGTTGGGGAGGCAGCTTTTCTAGGAAAAAGATACTCTGACATAAAACTTGCAATCAAAATAGTACAAGCCAACTTGCAATGCTTGACACTGGATCCTGCTATGGTGATTGAGAGGGTGACAAAACTCTTGTACTAGAACTTGACAGTTCAATTCAGTGACGTACATATATATCACTATCATTCCATTTCTTGATCCATTTTGTCCGATGCTGCTTGATGAAAAGTCATATCCTCGCACATATAAGTATGAAAGTAAATAATCAAGCTGACTGTTAGAAGGCTATGATTTGACTAGATAAGTTAATCGTCATATATGTAACATATGTATAAACACAGGCAAAAAAAAATTTTAGGTGAGAGAAGGAAAGATTCAAGTCCTCTGGACATTTCCAAATGCGTGGCTCTGAATCTCAAACGCAATCTTATATTTTGATCTTGCTAATATAATGTTCACTTTTGCTGTACATCGGAGAAGATTCAGAGACACACTGGGAGCAACCTTAAAATGTTATAGAATCAACTAGAAGACATGGGTTTGGAATTGTACTAAAAGCAGATCTGCTTTCAAAGAATCCAGCACCAGAAGCATTAAGGTGTTTGAATCTCCATTCATTTGTATAGGACATAAGTGTGGAGGCTGCGACCTTCACTCCAAAATTTGTGTCGGATCAGTGGCTTCTTTGCACGAATAGGACATATCGGTTAGGCTCCTAAATGAGTATTCTTTCGTCTATTGCTGTAGGTGCTACGCCATCATACACAAACCTACATATACATATATAATAAAGACAGGAATAGATCCTTTGATATTTTCAATCCATTTAATAGACGTATTTCGAATGATTATGTAACTGGTTTTGGGAGATGAATTTTGAATTGAGAGGTGTGATTAAAAGGTGGTTGCAAATAGTTTTTGAAATTACTGACTCGCGAAAGCAATATGTGGGTGTGTGTGCGTGCGCGTGTGTGCGTATGTGTGTGTGCGCGCGTGTGTGTGTGCGTGTGTGTGTTTGTGTATGTATATATACATATATATATATATATATATATATATATATATATATATATATATATATATATATATATATACACGCACACATATTATTTTGGCATATTACTAGGGAACTCTACCACTATGAATATTATAAACCATGACAACAAAATATTTTTAATTATATGATTGTTGACGTTTAATGTCGAACGTCATATATAATGTTATGTATTTCAAATGAATTCATGTTTAAATAATATCCAAAATGTAATTCCATTTCCTTTATATCAACAGTCATAAACAGCAATGCGTCATTTAGAGATATACGAATATTTATCATTTGTCATGTTTACAAATATTCAGACCAAAATGTGGAATTTTAGACACATATTAAAACAAATTCGTAACCATAGTAAAATTAATTACCCTGATGTTGATTTATCACTTGAATATTCGTACATATTCAACGCAGAACCAATATTAGTAATGGTTACAGTGGGATCATAGTGGTGCTTCTGTTGCTCATAATGATGATAAAGCTAAAGAAAACGACGACGATGAAGTTGGTGATGGTTATGATGATAATGATGAGGTGATGAGATATTTGGAGGACAACTGAGAGACAATGCCAATGAATATGATTTTGATGATACTGACCTTCACACTGCGTTTGGGATTAAGATTACAATTTTCGTCTGCCGAGTGTCTGTGGCCGATGAGGAGATAACTACTCTAGGTAGATGGCGCTGCGAGCTGATCTAGGGGTATAGACCTCATTTTTCAACAGGCGAGATATATTCTCCATGACAAAACGCAGTGAGTAGCTTGTTCCCCAGATCGAACGTGCATCAAGCATATTCGAACTGATAGCACTGCAAGTTTGATTTCGTCTTTTATTGATAAGGATGATGGTGGTAATATAGACAATAGTGATAACAAAGCTCACACACACACACACACACACATGTGTGTTTTTTGTTTTGTTTTGTTTCTTCTCGGGCCATGCCTGGCTCATAAGGGGCGGTTTCCCGGTCTCAACACCTGTGTGAAGGCTAGACAGGTTTTTTCAACCAGCTGGTCGGCTACTTCGGGCTGATAACGAGCAATGACTCAGAAACATGTCCATGAATGCAGACTAAAGCTGCATACAAGGACACAGGAAATGTGTCAAGGCGAACAGGAAGTGGTCTAGCTTCCTAGGGCCAAATAGCAGCGGTTTGATTCCCTTAATGGGTCTGTCACATTAAGTTGACAGTAAACAAATGCTTTATCGTAACACTGCTGCTTATATCTCTCTATGAGATTTATAATTAGATCATTTCTAAAAATGCCTAACTGTTGGTCAAATAAGGAGGTAAACGTAATCTTTCAGTGCTATTGTTATGCGGGAAAAACTTGAGTCACCTGACGGAGGGCCAGTAGATTTGTTAACCGCTCCTGAGAGTTGTTATACAGGATTCGTTCTCCAGTCAATAGCATATGTATTGCATCATTCTGGAAAGACAAATTTGCATAAATGTGTTTGTGATGCATGTCTCTGAATGTATTTTATGCACCTATATAAATCTACATACGCGTGCACATCTTCGACTGTGTTAATCGGTAGCAGAAGAGTTATGTATAATTTCATGCCAATAATTCCCATATATTATGAGTAAATACAGTGGTATTAATAGAATTGTTATTTTTCATAATGAATATTTGAGTAAATAATTAATTTCTCACAAAATATTTTCATATACTAGGAATTTATTATGGAGAATTTTAGTTGCTTTTGCAATTTCAATAGTCAGTAGATAGATATAAGTGGTATTTTTACCTCAGATTTACTACGTTGAGGTTGACTTCACATTTCATGTTTTCGGAGTCGATAAAATAAGTATCTGTCAAATACTGAGGTCACTGTAGTCGACACTCCTCCAATATAAAAGTGCTGGATCTCTACCATAATCAAAAACCATTATGTTACTGCCTTATCCTTAAAATTAGTTTAATTAACATAGTCACAGGTGTAGATATGTGGTAAGAAGCTTGCTCCCAAACCACACCATTTCGCATTCAGTCCTATTGCGTGCCACCTCGGGCAACTCTCTTCTACGCCTTGTCAGTCGACTTGATTGACGGAAACTGAAAAAAGCCCGTCTTATATGTGTGTGTGTGTGTGTGTGTGTGTGTGTGTGTGTGTGTGTGTGTGTGTGTGTGTGATTGTCTCCCACTACTGCTTGAAGACCGGTGTTGGTGTATTTACGTCCCCGTAACGTAGCAGTTCGGCAAAAAGAGAACCGATAAAAAAAAATATGGAGTCAATTCATTCGACTGAAAATTCAAGGCGGTGCCCCAGTATGGTCGCAGTCTAATGACTGAAACAAGTGAAAAATAAAATATACTGTATGCATGTGTATATAATATATCAACAGACTTCACTTCAGAAATTGGTATCTTGGCCATACTACTAAGTTATAAGGGGTAGGTTTGCAAAGACTGACACAAAGACACATACACATGTGTGTTTGTGTATATATATTTATTATGGAGAATTTAAGTTGTTTCTGAAATAGTCAGCGTAGAGATATAACAGCTATTTTACCTCAGATCTTATACTATATTTAATTACAGTATTGTACTTGAGTTGCGACATTATTAAAACATTGAAATTGTTATTACCCAATAGCTTTCTAAAGCGGCGAGCTGGCAGCATCACTACATTCTGAGTTCAAATTCTGCCGAATCTATATCTATCTATCTATCTATCTATCTATCTATCCATCCATGTATGTATGTATGTATGTATGCATGCATGTATATTTCTAGCTATCCTGTGTGCGTGCGCGTGTGTATGTATCCGTCTACTAAATCAACTCAAAAGTCTTTCGTCGGCTTGAGGTTAGAGTGGAAGGCACTCGCCCAGCGTGCTACATGGTGGGATTGAACCCGGAACCATGTACTTACGGAGCAAAGCTCTTACCATACACCCACGTCCACGCCTATAATTGTTAACATTTGCTACATTACGTGGGTAATGAGAGAAATAGCATATTTCATTATTATATTTTCTTCATTTAATTCAATTGCTTAAATCAGTGACAAAACAAAAATACCAGCAATATGCTAAGTAGGCATAAGTCTAATTGAAATGCTGCCCATGTCGACTTTGCCTTTTAACCTTTCGGGGTCTATAAAATAATTACCAGTTCAGTACTGAAGTCTATTACATCGACTTAACCGTTTCTCCGAAAGTATTGGCCTTGTGTACTAATGTACTAATTAGGTTCATATGAGAACCAACTTATTCACCTTTTTTTCTTGCAGACGTAGTATCTAAGTAATTTTCCACATTCATTCAAATTTGCTGCCCTGCCTATCACTGAAACACTTTATAAATAATTCATCTTGCGTCTGTAAAATACAAGTAAAGATTCTAAGTCAATGAGGTATACTAATAATATCGAACCATATCCGTAGTTGTCTCTGTACTAGAAATAGATAGGACTCACTCTTTACTACATACCCATAAATATTCTTGGTTAATTTGTATTTCGGTGTTATTTTCCATGCATTTCTTGAGTAGAATTAATCATTAACCTAACTGTGTTTTCTTGTCTCTACGCATAAAATTTTAATTAATTAGAATATTTTGATTCACTGCATTAAGTATGTTAGCACCTAATTAAAAAATATTATTGAGTAGATTAATTCCAGTTTGTTTTCTCTCTGCGGAAAATTAAATTCGTAGGAAATGAATAGTAATTGAAATTCAACTTAAAGTATAAGCTAACCGATTAGGCGTATCGACTTAAATATATAATATGAATCAAATATCATTCAATTTACAGGATTATCCTCATGGGAAAAGCATAAACATCACTTTTCTGAATAAAGTATGCATAGTGTATTTCCGGAAAAAAATGCCTGATATACTGCGACTAGGTGACACATGAGAAGAAATAGTTATTTTATGTAGGTAAAAGTGGGAGTATACTACTACACAAATATAATTATTATATCTTCTCTCATCATTTTCAGTTTCGATTACAAACTACACTGAAGCACTAGTGTGTCCGGGCTTCTCGAGCTGAAACTAGTAAAAAGGAGTAATAAAATTAACTCATCTACTTCAATCTACTCAATCTGCATTTGATCTGAATTAGACATGAATATTGAGTTCTGTATCATTTTTGAAACAAGATATTAGAGATTATACAAAGTCTCTAATACATAAGTGTTTATAACGAGTGTTTAGGAAGATTGAAACAGGGAACCAGTGATACTAAATATTATATTATAACATAATCCACTACAGGATTATATCAGCAGATGAAAATCATCAAGCAGCAGCGAGAGCATTACCGAAGAGTATTTCGGATTCTCTGAGCTTCTCTGAGCTTTTCTGAGCTTTTCTGAGCTTCTCTGAGCTTCTCTGAGCTTCTCTGAGCTTCTCTGAGCTTCGTTAGTGGCAAGTATTCCCTGGCATCACATGGTAAGCGAAAATCGATTGCTAATTAGTATTGTTGTACTGAAAATGAAAATTAACTGACATCGCATTTCGACGGCAATATTTCAATTTGATTTTAACGACGGAATCAGTACTAGTTTAAAAGAGTAATCTGTACATCGTAGCCTCATTGTTATAAATCTGCTACAGCACAAGACAGACATTGTTATACATGTCTGCATTTGAAATAATTCGTTGTTTTTTTTACGCTATACGTATTTTCGTCTATAAGACATGCATTTTCGAAACGCAAACCGTGGTTTAATAGGCTTCACATAATTCACTAGCTTTAAGTATGATATAAGTTCAACGTGAGAAATGAGCAAATGTTTTCACTGGGCCGAATCTGCAATAGGGTGGATGAAACCATTACCCGTATGACGAACGAATGTCCTAGACTTGACCAAAACCACTACGAGTTTTGGCGACATGATCAAGTAGCGAAAGTGTTACAGTGGAAACTGTGCAAAAGGTGGGGTCTAGAGAGAGAGAGGCAAGTCGTGATATGAGTACAAACCGCTGAGAGTGGCAGAGTCGGAGACTAGCAAAATCTTCTGGCATTTTCTAATCTCAACAGATCAGATACTAGAGCATAACACACCGGACTTAGTGGTGGTGGATAAGATGCACCACATATGCTATATAGTTGATGTCGCATGCCCTTTTGACACACGAATAATCAAGAAGGACGGTAAAAAGATAGATAAATATAACCCTTTTAAGTATGTGATTGCCCGGCTATGGAAAATAAAGAAGGTGAAGATAGTGCCAATTAATGTTGGATTCTTGTGAACGGTATCAGAAGACATCAAGGTGAATATAAAGGAAATTGGAACAAAGTTCCCAATAGAATTGTTACAAAGGTTTTGCCTCCTTGGCACGGCCAGAATAATCAGGAAAGTATCGGGTAGCTGAAAAGATCGAATAGCATGGTACTGTAGGCTCCAAGTAGTAAGCCCGCTACACATGCAAGACTCGAAAAGCTCAACCAAAACCTGTAATAAAGAGAAATAATAATAAAATAAACAACAACAAAACCACAACAAGAATAATAATGTACATTGTTTTGTCTTGGTGTAAATATTCTGCTCAATACCGCAGATTTGTTTGTCAGTTGCTTGACCTTAACCAGTTGAGCATGTTCCTTAGTGGCTGATGATATGTACGTCTCTGACACCAGCAGAAGGGGGAGCATCATAGCCGTGTATTAAGAAGAATTATTTAGGGTTTGAATATTTGACCTCTGGAAACATGGGTGTTTAGTTCAACATCCTCAAGCAACCCTTATTCGGGGACCTTTTGTGCGGGATAGGCTACTCAACCTGAAAAAATTCTAACTCAGCCTCATCTCCAAGGTCATGCATTGTTTATCTTGATATGGTTGTGATGCATGTGTTTGGTTCACACTTATCAGACGCGTAGTCATGATGGGTTTACTGGACTTCATATAGTTTACCCCATTGTTACTTTGGTGGCATGCACTGCTCTCTTACTCAATAATAATAATAATAATGATAATAATAATAATAATAATAATAATAATAATAATAATAATAATAATAATAATAATAATACGAGCTAGTTTTTGATGGAGTTTCTTTCAAACAATAATAATAATATCTGCATGTGTATATATGTATTTATGTATGCAGGTATCAATGTATGTATGTATATCAGCTCATTACCTTGTGCGTCAGTTGGCGAATTATCTATCAACTTTGATTTAGAAGAGTTAAAGTATCAGTAATCTTCTAAATTACAAGAAAAAATGTATAGAATAGTTTTCCTATATATTCGTACATGTAATTTTCACACAAAAGAACCAGTTACAAAATTGTATATTTATTTGGATTTTCTTCGTTTGTAGTGTAATGCATTTGATATTTAAATTCCATCTATATTTCAATTTGTAGTCTTTTCCTTAACGTTGTGCGTATTTTGTTTTCTACTGCGATTAAGCAAAAGTAAAACACTCTGCTTCAAATCAATTGTAAACTTGTAAATTGAATCTATAGAAAACACATTACATACAAATTAAACCTAATTGCAAATATATATGAAGGTAATGGAATCATTTATATGGGAAACAAAATAAAATTTATTAACAAAAATTTCTAGCGTAAACGAATATTCATTAGTTACGATTTCAGATATAATCCGTTCCATCACTACATTAGTTTTGCAAGATTTTATTTTTTACCATGTATTTATTTATTTATTTATTATGTGTGACTAAAATATAGGATATGGAGTCCAACATTTTGAGAATAAATTTGTTCCAAAGCATTAGAATACAGATTATCTTCAAAAAAATAAAATTGAAAGCGATCTACCCTTTCTGAGATATATGGACGTTGACATGCACTTTCGTATGCACATGCACATATTAATTATATACGCGAATACTCATAAACATATACATACACACACTTACACAGGCATATATAAAACTATATGTGAGCGCGTGAGCATGCATATATAAGCTTAATTACGTTGTACCTACCTCTATCCAACTCACAACCGTTATAATCATTCGATAGTGTCAGTCCATCATCATGTATTTTTCAATACACATAATATATATATCCAAAATATATCCAGCATCTTATCACCCATGAGTAGCTGAAACAACATATCGCCACCCTTCCATCATCGTTTACTTTCTGTTCGGAAGTTCATGATGGGAGATGTGTATTGAAATAATTCGTGTACTTTTAGAGCGTCATTTGTTATTATAAACACGTGCTGGTTTTAATATCTTGTATTAACATAAAAAAGAATACTTTCGCCATCATTCGCTGTACATACTGATGCTACACTCTCCATATCGACAAAAAAATATCTACTTACAGAGAAGTAGCAGACAGTTTAAGTGGTATAGTCGCCGTCTTATAGTCAATTAAAGAAGTAAAACCTACAATTAATCACCATGCATAACTTAGAACACTTGTAAATTATTATTATTGTTATCATTATTATTGTTGTTGTTGTTGTTGTTATTATTATTTACCTCTATCTACAGATCTTTGTATTTTGAAGGTTTCTCCATTTCCTTTCCAGAAACATTGCTATTATTATTATTATTATTATTATTATTATTATTATTATTATTATTATTATTATTATTATTATTATTATTCAGTAGTTTTATTTTTATAACGTGCTTTCACTTCACTACCGAGCGCAGCTCTGTGTGCCTTGGGTATGTGCTGTGGTTTGCTGTGGTGCTCTTATGTTTACTGTATTGAAAGTGTTTTGCGTAGAATGTGTGCAGTACCCAGTAGTGCAATTTTCTGTATGTTATATATATTTGTAAGTCCTGGTGTTTTTGTTATGTATTTGTCTGAATATTTTTTTATTATACCTAAGGCACCTACTATGATAGGAATTGTTTCTGTTTTTAGATTCCACATTCGAGTTATCTCTATTTCCAGGTCTTTGTATTTTGAAAGTTTTTCCATTTCTTTTAGAGAAACGTTGTCATCTGCTGGTATTGAAACATCAATTAGAAGGCATTTTTTTCCTTCATGATCTTTGACAACTATATCTGGTCTATTTGCCTTAATTTCTCTGTGTGTATTGGCATATCCCAGAGTATGGTTGCTTTCTCGTTTTCTGTGACCTTTTCTGGCGTGTGTTTATACCATCTTTTTTCTGTTGCTATTCCATAATGTTGGCATAGCTTCCAGTGTATATAGGTCCCAGCTCTGTCGTGTCTGTGAATATATTCCTTCTTAGCCAGGACTGGGCAGCCAGAGATAATATGATTTATTGTTTCTTGTCGATCTCCACATATTCTACAGTTACTTGTTATATTTCTTTTCATTATGTGTATTTGGTAATTTCTGGTGGGGAGGCTTTGGTCTTGTGCAGCAATTAAAAATCCTTCAGTCTCTGCTTTGAGTCCTGAGCTTCTCAGCCATTGCTGGGATTTTTCTCTGTCTATTTCTTTCGCATTTAGTTTAGCCCAGTATTTACCATGTAGGGGCTTTTCTTGCCATCGTTTTATCATGGTCCGTTGCTGTTCTAGTTTTAGTTTGGATTTCATTTGTTTTATAGCTTTTGTTGTTTCTTCTTCTTCTTCTTCGTATTTGTTAGGTAGATTGATTTCTTGTTTGTATTTGTCAGCTTCCTTAAATACTGAAAACAGTTTTTTGTTTTGCTCGTGTTTTGTGGCTATTTGTATTAGTTTCCCTTGCTTCTGGAGTAGGTATTTTTGCAGTCCTATGGTGGTTATTTTATAATAGTTTTCTAGCTGTATAAGACCCCTGCCACCTTCTGTGCGTTGTATATATAGCCTTTCTATGTCAGATTTTGGGTGGTGCATCCTATATCCTGTCATTATTTTTCTTGTTTTCCTGTCTATTTTACATAGTTCGTTTAGTGTCCAGTTAAGGATGTTGTAGCTGTAGCTTATAACTGGGACAGCTAAAGTGTTGATACCCATTATCTTGTTTTTAGCATTGAGCTCTGTTTTTAGTAGTGATCTAACTCGTCTATAGTACTCTTTCTTTATTTTTTCTTTCATTTGTGTATGTTGTATCCTATCTAGTTCATTGACTCCTAAATACTTATATGGTTGGCTTTCGTCTAGTTCTCTTATTTCATTGGCTTTATCTAGTGTTATATTGCTACTTTTAACTAATTTTCCTCTTTTCAGGGTTGCTTTGGCACATTTTTCTAATCCGAATTTCATTTCTATTTCCTTGGTAAAGCCGTGTACTGTCTGTAGTAGTGTTTCTAGCTCTTTGTCGTTTTTTGCATATAATTTTAGGTCATCCATATATAGAAGGTGGCTGACTGTTTTTCCATAGCATTTGTAACCGCATCCAGTTCTATTTAGCAATTCTGTTAAAGGTGTGAGTGCCAGGCAGAACAGGAGTGGAGAGAGCGTGTCTCCCTGGAATATTCCTCTTCTAATGGGGATGGCTTTCGTTTTCACAAGTCCCTCTTTTGTTTGGAGCTGTAGCACTGTCTGCCATTTGTTCATTGAGTGCTCTATGTATTTTATGATAATTGGTGCCACCTTGTTTATGGCTAGTGTTTCCAGAATCCACGTGTGGGGAACACTGTCGAAAGCCTTTTGGTAGTCCACCCAGGCCATACTGAGGCCTTTCTTCTTTCTGCGGCTGTCTTCAGTTATGGCTTTATTGATCAATAATTGATCTTTACAGCCGTATGAGCCCTTGCAGCATCCCTTCTGCTCTTCTGGAAACAGGTTGTTATTTTCCAGGTGTTTACTCACTCTCTGCGATATTATTGCAGTAAAGGCTTTGTAGATCGTAGGGAGACAGGTTATAGGTCTATAGTTTTGTGGTTTCTCCGTTTCCGTGGATTTGGGGATTAAGATGGTTTTCCCATTTGTGAGCCATTCAGGCATTGTTTCTGGATCTGCTATTATGTTAAAGTTTTCTGCCAGCTTTTTATGCATTGCTGGCAGGTGTTTTAACCAGAAATTGGGGATCTTGTCGTGTCCAGGTGCTTTCCAGTTGCTTAGTCTTTGCAGTGTCTGGGTGACCTCTTCAGTTGTTATAGGGGCCCAGAGTTGCTCAGGTGCTAAGTTCGTTGTTTTAATGGTCCTTTTTTGGGGTTGTTGCTTCACCGACCATATTTGTTTCCAGAATTTCTCTAGTTCTTCTGCTGTTGGTGCTGAAGTAATGTCTATTTTATTTTTACCCAGTTCTTGGTAGAGTTTTTTGGGGTTGGATTTGAACTGTTTGTTTTGTTCAAAGAAACGTTGGCGTTTCTCATACCGGCGGATCCTCTGTGCTTTGGCAAGGATGTCTTGCTTTAGTTTTTCTTTTGCCTCAGGTAAGTCTTTTTCTGTAATGCTGTATTTGTACAGTATTTTTGTTTTCTTCTTGTTACTTAGTAGTGTTGATTGTTTACTAATTTCGTTGAGAATCGATAAATCTTTTCTCTTTTTTTAAATTTTGTTCTGGATGTTATTTATCCACAAGGTCTGTTTGGGTGGTAGAACTCCTGTTCGGATGGGTTTGAGTGAGTATCCTGCTTCCTTTGTGGCTGCAGTGGCTGCCGCATATATCATGTCATTTAGCTCAGTGATATTGCCTGTTGTTTCTGTGGTTGTTAGTTCCGTGACGGCCAGGTTTATGCTATTTATTATTGATGTTGTTTTATTGTCTATTTTGATTTTTGGGAGATATAATCTGTGGTCCATTCTAAGATCTGTGGTTTTCAGTTCTTCGGATATTTTCATTTTCATAGTATCGTAATTATTAGGTTTCCCTTCGTTATTATTATTATTATTATTATTATTATTATTATTATTATTATTATTATTGAGTGAAAGAGCAGTGCATGCCATGAAAGTGACACTGGGGTACAAATACACGAAGCCCAATATACTCATCATGACTACCCGTCTGATAAGGGTACACCAGGCACATGCATCACAACCACATGTGCGCAACATGGTGATCTCATAATAATAATAATAATAATAATAATAATAATAATAATAATAATAATAATAATAATTTTAACATTTAAATGTCAATGAAATCCTGAAATACATCAGAACAAACAATATCACAGAAACAAATAATTTGATCAAGGCAGCAACTATTGTTGTAGCAGAAACCGTGGGTGTTGATATCAAGAAAAAGAAACATAATGGGAGGGACAACAGAAAACATCCATGGTAGAAAAGAAGAATCCAGGCAGGAGTAGACATGCTCTCGAAAGAGATCTCTATGTTAGACCGAAAAGAGAAAGGGGAGCTTAAAAGCGAACAAAAATACAGGGCGCTGAAAAAGAAGTATAATATTGAAAGAAAGAGCCTGAAAGTGGTAATGGAGGAACTGAAACAGCACATCGTTGCAAAGAAAGCAAAGATGGTGAGATACGACCAAAAAATGAAGGGTTACCACCAGAATAGGTTATTCAGAGTAGATCAGAATAGATTCTATAAAGAAATAAATGTACAGAGGAAAAGTTGATACCAGATAACATTGATTGAAAGTCAAAGGTTTTGGAGCGACATCTGTGGACAAAACGGTGAAACCGTATGGCATATTACCAGCAAATGTACGCCACTAGCCCAGAAGGAATATAAGAGACGCCATGACAATATAGCCTCGCTTGTCCATTGGTCACTCTGCAACAAGTATGGACTTGACAGAGCAAAAAATTGGTACGACCACAAACCCAAAAGCATCGTCGAAAATAAAAATGCAAAGATCCTATGGGATTTTATGATTTAGTGCGACCATGAGATAGAGAATAGGAAGCCGGGCAAAGTCTTAATTGAGAAACAAAACAAAACTATGCTGGATCATAGATATAGCATGCCCAGCAGACAAGAGGGTATGCGATAAGGAAGAAAGAAAAGTTGAGAGATTTCACAGGTTAGCTTGGGATGTTAAGTAGTTATGATCGATGAAAAAGGTAGCAGTAGTACCAATAATTGTCGGAGCCCTGGGAACAGTGAGAAAAAATTACTGGCTTTGTGCCAAATTTTAAGCCATTTTTGTTTTGGTTGTTGTTGTTATGGTGGCAAACAGAAAGTATTTTCAGCACGTCGCTTAGCGGCTTTTCTGTCGATAAAATAAGTATCAGTCAAGTACTGGAGTCGATGTAATCGACATATCCCTACCTTCAAAACTGATGGCCTTATGCGAAAATGAGCAAGAGGTATTATTATTATTATTATTGATACTGCTGCTGCTTGTCTTTACCGCCAAATTTTCTTGTTATTTTTCCAACTGTAAATGTTCGAGCTTGTAACGACTTCTCAAAAATATGGATCGCGCATCCTAGCGCTGCTACAAATGTGACTATATTGGCCCACTTCTGTCAACTAACGTAGCGTAAGCTATGCAAATCTGTTCAACTTTCTGCTAATATTTACGTATCATTGCTATTATGTTAAACTGTCATATGTCCAAATGGTTTTTTTTCTTATTTGCAATATTTAATTTTGCTTGCAATAGCAGTTTCTTTTAGTCACGCTATCATATCTCCTGCTGCTTCAGATGATAATTATCAAAATGCAGTAAAACCGCTTCGCATTTTTCAAGAGTGTATTAAGCCCCCACAGAGTACAGTTTTGCAAAAAATATTTCTGACTGAAAATATCATACATGCATGAAGTTATGATTTTATGCACCCAACAATGTATCATTAAGCTGAAACTGTTGCTAATGTAAAAAGAATTGAAATGGTGGAACTATTTTCCCGTTTTCTGAAAAAGCAACGTTTTGGACTTACGACACTTTTGTATAATAACAGCGATATGATCTTTGACTTTCTAAGCTTAAAATGTTATGATAACTTCGGCTTTAACAGCAAGCAGAGTTCACTAAATTTGATATTTAACTGAAAATATGTTACTTCAATTGCAATGTTTTTCACACAAAAGCCTTTAAATTTCAAGCTATCGTATTTTCACTCAGTAAAGTAAACTTAGAACAATTACTCGTCTCATTGATTTGGGATCATCTATTTCACTATGAAAGCCTTATAGTACCTTTTGTTCAATTACATGCTTTGTAATTATACTAATTTACAATGAAAATGCTTAGAACAACTTTTGTTCCTTATCGAGTAAGTTTAAAATTTCTGAGTCTACCACTTACGGTATTTCCTATATTTCCACTGCTAGATAATTAACTACGTAACTCTGAGTTCGTAAATATCATTCAAATAAACTAGTAGGTAAAAGAATTGATGCAGCCGATCGTTCGTATGAAAAAGGTTTTGTTGGAATTATAAATCGAAAATACTAATTAGTAATCAAGTACTGCGTAAGTTCAATCTCAAATTGTTAAATAAATTATGCATTTCAGGCAGAAGGGCGTTCATTTAATATATGTACATTGGGGATGAAATAAAATATTTTCGACCCAATTAACCTTTTAAAGCTTTGAATGAAAACAATTCAAAATGAAGCCTGAAAGTCTGTAGTACATTATCTCAAGAGGAATGAATGGTACGAGTAATCAATATAGAAGTCATTGATTGTTATATATATAAAAGGTTACAGATGTTATTCAAATAAACATAAATTTTCACACACACACGCACACATACTCGCACATAAATACACTTTCACATAGACATGCCATCAAAATACATGATTATAAAAGTACTGTCTGTCTATCTATCTGTCTATCTATCTATCTATCTATCTATCTATCTATCTATCTATCTATTTATGGGCGTGGCTGTGTGGTAAGAAGGTTGCTTCCCAATCACATGGTTTCCGGTTCAGTCCAACTGCGTGGAATCTTGGGCGAGTATCTTCTACTATAGCTTCGGACCGATCAAATCTTTGTGAGTGGATTTAGTAGACGGAAGCTGGAAGAGGCTCGTCGTAAATATAAATATATATATGTGTGTGTGTGTGTGTGTGTGTGTGTGTGTGTGTGTGTGTGTGTATGTTTATGCTTGTGTGTATCTATGTATGTATGTTTGTATGTATGTATATAACTATGTGCGTATGCTTTTATGTCTGAGTTTGTCCTCCCTCACTGCTTGACAACTGGTGTTGGTGTGTTTACGTCTCCGTAACGTAGCAGCTCCACAAAGGAGACCGATTGAATAAGTCCTGGAGTATTGAATTTTCGTCCATGGAAAACCCATTACATGCGGGAGCTAAAACCTGAAAACTTTGACCCGCAGAAGTCCAGAACTACAATGAAGTTCAGATCTCACTACATGTGATTTTTACCTGTGGGGTTACACAAAAGAGTTGTACAAGACAAAACTTGGGAACTTGGAGACACGGATTCTGGAGGTTCTCAATGATATCCCAGACGACGTTCTTGAGAAGGTTGTTCGTTCTATCCCTGGCCGTTTGAGGAAACTGGTTGACGTCACTGGTGCTTACGTTGAAATATGAAGATATATTTTCATTTTTCCATGCAATAAAGAACAGGTATCATTTGTTTCAATATATTTGTAAAAGGAATGTTAATTTGAATACTAATTTTTAACGCCTACTTACTTTTCGCCTACTCTGTAGATATATACATATTTTCTGATTTCGCAGAAAATTCATCCACACGTATAGAAATGGAATAAAGCGTTAAAAATTAGGCAATGAACCGTAATGAACATATATATTCCCAATACTGTATTGATATCTACTATCAGTATCCATATGCATACGGGGTCTGATCAAAAAGTATCGGGGCTAGTGCAATAAAAAGAAAACTGCAACACATCAATTTGACATTTAACCTTTTTCGAATTAGTCCTCTTCTGAAGCCACAGACTTTTGCCACCGTCGTTTCCATTGATAAAAAGAATCTTGGAACTCCTTTTATGGAGTAACCTAGACGCATTCCTTTGAATTTCCACGACATCTTGAAATATTGTTCCTTTGAAGTGAGATTTGAATTTTCGAAAGACAAAAAAGTCGCAAACAGTGAGATCTCGGGATTATGGTGGTTGTCGGACCTGGGGTGCACGGTGCTTGATCAAACACTGCTGCAAAACCTGAACTGAATGGGCAGGTGCGTTGTCATAGTGGGGTTACCATTAACTGGACGCATGAAATTATGTCCTTTTTCAACGAGCAGCATCTTGCAAACACCGCTCTAACCAGATAGAGCATACTCATGATGTACAGTGCCGTTATAGGCGAAGAAAACTTCACATCGCTTCGACTCATTCGTGCTGTCTTCGGTCTAGGAAAAGTTAGACTTTTCCTAGCAGTTGTTATAAGCAACGGAAGTGAGCGAGAACGTTATAACTTAGTGAGCATTTGTCACAGAGTTCAAGGCCAATCCGTTTCGAGCTGCTTCACTCTGCATACTTTGGCTTCGTTACCATAGCAAAAGTCGCAATATTTTTGCTCGATAAAATCCAAGAGAATGAATGCAACGAAGCAGCTGCTCGCTATCCCAGTAAACGAGATCCAGGAATGTTGCCATCAATGAAAACGACGCTGGATAATGTGTGGTTCAACAAAATGCCGATTTGATATGTGTTGTGGGTTTCTTTTCATACCACCATGGGAAGATTAGATCTTTCCATGTAAGGCTGCTATCTATAATGCTTTTTTAAAGATTTATAAACAGATTTTTAATCGAAAACTGGTTTGGATCAACAACATTAACATATTACTACCTCACACACATACTCATACGCACTCACTCATACGCACACGTAAACACACGCAAACGCATGTGTATATACATATTAATACAATATATATATTTGTGTGTGTGTGTGTACATACATAAACATATATATGCATAGCATATATATGTGTACTTTCTGGAACGTTGCGCTCTCTCTCTCTCTCTCTCTCTCTCTCTCTCTCTCTCTCTCTCTCTCTCTCTCTCTGAATATATATATATATATATATATATATATATATATAAATTGTAAATCCCAAAAATAACAACAAAAATACAAAGGATTCTGCGGTACACGTGTTTCAAGCTTTATATCAGTGTATAATTTACAATACAAAGCTATCTTCAGCCGCAAAAGTATTTCTCTCCCAGGAAATTATATCACATCGGCGTTAAAGGAGGAAGAAAGGTGTGATATAAGTATTACCTCTAAATTTTACTTTATATATATATATATATATATATATATATATATATATATATATAAATTTTTATAAATAAGGATAAGATCGATATTTAAAATATTGATTTTTATCAAGCGGCCAGCATGGGAGTAAAAACCATCGAAGGTAACAATTATTTAAAATTATAACATAGGGTATCTAATGTTGACTCTAAACCACAATAAACGTTCATGAACATTTATTGTGGTTTAGAGTCAAGATTTGACTGCTATTTTTCAGCGTGGCGTTATCTCTTAGATACCCTATATTATAATTTTATATATATATATATATATATATATATATATATATATATATATATATATATATGTATATATATATATATATGTATATATATATATATATATATATATATATATATATATATATATATATATATATATATATATATATATATATATATATATATATACATATACATACTTACATATATACATATATATACATTATGGTCAGGAAACTTGACCATAATGATAACACCAAAAGATGACCTCCACATGTATATTAAACGGTTCTGTTGGTGATAGCTTTCCTTTTGTTTCACATCCAGTTCCTTTTCTGTTCATTCCAGCCTCCGCTGTGCAAGAAGTTTCTAAGACCAAAACCCGAAATATTAAATCAAAAAGTGTTATTTGTGGTCTTCAGAGTTATTCACATAAATATATCTCAGAATTTATGACTGTGTATTAAATTTTAAAGAATCGTGTGAACTACCAGGCTTATTGGATTAGCTTATGAGTTGTATAGTCTTAACGTCATTCTGAGTTTCCGTCTAGCCAGTTTTATTTAGAGGCATGGATCCAAGCGAGGCTATATTAAAGTACGCTTGTCCAAGCAATCGAATATAAGAGCTAATAATCAATGAGTCACCTTCTTAATCTTTTAGGCCTAGTCCATCTAATTATTCACACACAAACAGATGCACACGGAGAAATGTGTGTGTGTGTGTGTGTGTATGTGTGTGTGTGTGTGTGTGTGTGTGTGTGTGCGTGCGTGCGTGTTATGGTACATGAATGTTGAAACAATTCCATAAGTATTTGACATTTAGAATATTTACAATACTACAATTTACATCAATAATTTATAAATTTATGGAATTAACGTCTAAAAATAAAAGCACTCAATTATTTATGTTTGTAGTTTACAATTCACATATCAACACATATGTCTTCCTGTATTTGATTATGAAATCGTTACATATCAAACCATGAAGTGTTAGCAATACAAGACTTACAATGGCTAAACACAAATATTTGAAACAGGTAATACTGCCGCATCTTTTCTTACTTTTTGATGATGTGATCTGGGTTACGGTTATATGCGATCTTAATTTTATATCTGGCAGCTCCCAGTAAAGTCGCATGACCAAGTGTTTAGAGTTTTCGGGTGATCATAAATTTCTAGGTCCAATTAAAAAACCACAGCTTGCATTTTGTCCTTAAGAAAGGTACTTCATTTCACGTTGTGATAGTCTCCTCAGCCATATAAAACGAGCGGGGTTCCTGGAGCAGACATTTCTTCCTTCCTACAGTCCTCATTTCTGGATATTTTGTGTGAGGAAGGCCGGAGGATATGTTGGTTAATGTGCGACTACGTAAGCCTCTAAAACAATTTGCTAAAGTATGGCAAATATTACCAAGTCATATTCACACGCGAGGTCAGGCAGCCATGTGCTGTTCTAGATTGTAGTTCAGAGATGAAATTATCGAAGATTCTGCTACTTTGTGGCAGGCTACGGACACTTCTAAAAATATAATATTTATAACAATTGGATGATATATATATATATGACTAACTTTTTCAGTTTCTGTCTACCAAATCCACTTACAAAGACTTGGTCGGCTTGAGTTTATAGTAAAAGACACTTGCCCAAGGTGAAACGCAGTTGGACTGAACCCGGAACCATGTAGTTCAGAAGCAAGCATCTTACCGCACAGTCGCTCCTGCGCCTATATGTCCAATTGTTATAAATTGTAGCTCAAACTTTTCTGCATATCATCCAATTGTTTTAAAAATTACATTATGTATAATATATATTACATTATATATAATATAATATATATATATATATATGTGTGTGTGTGTGTGTGTGTGTGTGTGTGTGTGTATGTGTGTGTGTTTGTTTCCCAACATCATTTGACAAACAACCGATGCTGGTGTGTTTACGTCCACGTAACTTAGCGGTTCGGCAAAAGACACCGATAGAATAAGTACTAGTCTTACAGAGAATAAGTCCTGGGGTCGATTTGCTCGACTAAAGGCGGTGCTCCAGCATGACCGCAGTCAAATGAATGAAACAGGTAAAAAAAATAAAAGAATACTATTTCATATGTGTGTCCGTGTATTTTCTATGCGCGCGCGCGCATGTCTGTGTGTGTGTGTGTGTATGTGTGTGTGTGTGTGTGTGTGTGTTTTGGTGGAATATCACAGAAAGAAATTATGTAACGCAGTTCGTGCTTGGATATCTGCTGAGTGATGATATACTTTGCATTATATAAAATGATTTTTTTTTTTTAATCCACAAATAAATGCTGCGTAGTTAGACTGTTTCAGCTAAAACAGCACATAAAACAAATACACTTCAACAAAATTTCTTGAAAATGTTATTGTTAACGTAAGTTTAATCTTCCCATGACCTCAAATCTACATGACTTAAATTACAGTTGATATATATGACAAAAAAAGTAGTGCCTTTCAACACAGTGACATGACCAAAGATTGTATTCTGATTCTATATTTACTTGACATGAGAAATATGATGACGTAATTGCCATAAGAAAATAAACTTTCGAAAACATGAGTTACCTGTATTCAGTCTTATATTTGACAAAATTTCACTTCATCACAGTCAAATGTTCAGCCCTATCAAAATCCTTCCTACTTACAGATTTTTCAGAAAATACATTTCGTCAACTTTATTCTTCATATGTCATATCGTGCTGTAAAAGCTAATACTAGTACTGAAGTCTGAAACAGAATCTTGCTTGTGGCCATAATACTTTAATGAATACAAATGCACTAAACTTTTAACTGACAACTGAATGGGTTCTATATTCAGTTGTCAGGATATTTTTGTTAATTCTTCCCTTTATGTTTCTCCCTCTGTAAATTGGAAAAAATTATGCAATAATGTAATAAATGTGATATTTACATGAAGTGTCTGTTCCCCACCTCTAACTGGATTAATAAAGAAACTAAATAAAATCTGAACTTTCATTTTCTTCGTTGATACTAAAAACTGAAATTGGTTTCAGTAGTTTTATGTTTATATTTGTTGAAAGCAAGCTTAATAACTTGCTACATTGAGTTTATGCCTTACAAAAACGGGAATACATAATATATAAATGGAGTTCATGTATTTATCACGCTGCTAGGAATTGGGGATAGTCATTGTTAGAATGATTATCAAGAGAAATATAAAAATTCAGAGACAAAGAAGCAGCAGAATATGAGCAATAAGAATATCTACAGGTTACAGTCAGGTAAGAACATAAATCTTACAAATGCAAATACACTCGCCGAACAAAGCATTCTAACTTACCATAAATCGAAACAAAATGATACACAGTAAACCGGATTTAAATCTTTTATCTATCTGTAGGCTCATGCCCCAACACCAATTATGGCATACACAGTGCAATGGTAGCAACAAGAATAAATCTCTAATTATATCACGCAGGAAACAGAGTAACGGTAGACAAAATAGTCAATTTACACGGATGATTTAAATCACCGTATGCATTACTGATTATCCATTGCAAAAAAAAAAAAACTTTAAAAATCTCCAGAAAGAACAAAAAAGACGCTAATTGTGAAGTATTTTCCAGATTACAAAGCATATGCTGTATGCAATAATGGCTTCAAATATTGGCACACAGCTATCAATTGTAAGGGAGGGATTACGTTGATTACATGGACCCCAGTGTTTAACCAGTACTTATTTTATCAACCCTGAGAAGATGAAAAGCAAATAATGCCGATAAGCATTTTGTCAGGTATGATGACAATTCTGTTACCCCGCTGTCTTCTTAGAACAATAATTCCACTTCCATGAAAATAAGTCTTATGTTGAGCAACAGTAAGACTCGTTTTATATTGCTTAATTATTTCTATGTGAATCATCAAGAGACATTCGTCTCATTTTTTTGTCATGGCAGGGCGGCGTTATGTTATATTTTGTAAGCATATGTTGTGGATCATCCGACGATTTAAAAAAAATAACTTGTAGTTTACGGTCCCGATTGAGTAACGATAAATAGTTTGTTTCACGATGTTGAAGATGAGAATTCGTTGTTTAAAATGATAGTATTTACTTACGAACAAGCTACAAAGCTGCATTGTGATCAAATACGTAAACCTATCTCCATAAATTACCCCTCGTTTATATAAGAGGAAACGCATATTTCTAAGTCTAAATCGTTGTAAATCATTCGACGATGCAGATAAAATCACTAAGGCAATGATGATAAATTTCGCCTTTCTAAATACGGCTAAAACTGGCGCTATAAATCTTATAGTAACTATTACTGACGTTCAGGTTAGACATTGGATATAACGAGATAAAGAGGAAACCGATACGCATTTGCTGAAAATAGTAGCTAAATATCCCTTAAACCGCATATTCCTAGCTTAAAAAGGAAAGAGGACATTGAATAGTAATACGAATTCCCTGAAATTAAATGTCGTATAGTCATGAGTAAGATGTATGTGAAAACAGGCTATTTCGTATTTCGATCAGAGTTATCGAGGGGCTAAACATAAAGAACAATACAAAGGTACAGCAAGCATTGAAACAGATCAGTGTCTGGTCGTTATTCCCCGAAAAAAATTAAGAAAAAATCGTTTATTGAAACAATAAATGCTATTTTACGTATCAAGAATTTAAATATTTTTGAAGTCACCTATACGTAGAAGGAATGTAATATAAACGATTAAACTCTAATTTATTAAATTAGAGTATGCGGGAAGTATAAGAAAACTGAACAAGCAAAAATCTCAAAGTTTAACGGGCATACCTTCTAAGGTACAACAATAGATATGAAAGTACAACAATAGATATGAATGCATGTTATCTCATGATATAATGGACATATTATTTCATCATATATTCTTTTATACATTTTACTAGTCTCGGTGATTTTTCAGCAACTATGTCAGACAAGGTCTTAAAACAATTGCATCTGCATCACTACACGCATGCGCACGTGCACACACCACATACACATATGCTTGCTTTTCGTTTTTTCGCCTTTACTTGTTTCGGTCATTGGATTGGGCCAAGGTGGTGCACTTCCTTGAAGGGTTTCGTTAATCGACAGCACTACTTATTTTTTCAAAGCTTGGTACTTATTATATCGGTCTCTTTTCATGAACCGCTAAATTTCAGTGATGTGAACAAAACATGACCGACTGTTAAGCGACTGTAGTGAACAACGATAAACACAGAGGCACACACACACAGCGATACATACATACATACATACATACACACATACATACATACATACATACATAAAACACACACACACACGCACATAGATATATAAATACACATGCATGCATATATACAGAAACACATGTACACACATATGTACACATATGTATGGTGTGTCTATATAGAGATAGACAGATACACACAAACACATGCGCGTGCGCACACACTCATTCCCACATATACTCACACACACACACATATATATTTTCCCGAGTAATTACATAAAACTCTACATACTCTTTTTAATTCATATGTTCAACTATCTTTTTTATCTATTCATGGAAGTCATATTAGTATACCATATGCAGATTTCCATATACGTTCTCCAGAAGCCGAAGAACTTTGACAAATAATAAAAGAAAACATAAAGTTCCTGACAAGTGCTTTGCAGCAGAAATTAAGATTTCTCAATATGTTTACAAATATATATATATCTGAAAACGCACATTTATCTAATAGCAGTATACTAACTTACATAAACGTAACACAGAAAGCAAAAATGTCTCTTTTTCATTTTGGTTTGTTTTTTGACATTTGAAAATTGATACGCTGTGATCTGTTGGAATGCTGTACCACATAAGCAAAAACAGTATTTTATATAAAGGAGAGAAATATTATATTAAGAATACACATTAATAAATATATCCATCCCTGGGATATTATAAAAGTAAATGATGTACCATTGAATAAATGTAGGAGAAACAAATAATGTATGACTATCAAGAAATGTTCGTACAAATTCGGGAGAGTGAAACCTGTCAACTGATCTAGGCATCAAGAATTTGTGAGACGACATACCGCACAAAAGACAGGGTTAAGAAATATAGGCAAAATGTTTGCTTGTCATCACAGGAACAATTGTCATCTTTGGCTGCTCTTAGTAGAAAGATATGTTTCTTAAGAAGGGAAATTCGAGCGTTATTCAATAGAAGAGTTGAGGAGTGAAACTGCATTTCAATTACTAAAGAGCAAAATGTTTGACTGCTGGTGTATGTGTTCATAAGATAACTAAATCGCCATATCTTAGTAGGAGGTAACCGTTAGAAGAGCAATGATATACTATGATATAGTGACAAACGGCACGCAGATATTCTCGAATTCCTATGAAAAATCACTCGTTTTATAAGCTTGTCTTCTTTGCCGAAATCTTAACACAAGCAATAAGACAGAGAATAGCCGAAATGAATCAACAACTTGGCATTTAGTTTCAGAGTCATTCATTTTCATATGCCCTTCGTTGTTTATATATATTATATATATTTACTGGATCTATTTATCTTTCTGTGTGTGTGTGTGTGTGTGTGTGTGGTGTGTGTGTGTGTGCATTTTGGAGGCCTGTCGCTTAGATTAGAGTATTTAGATTACAGTAGATTACAGTAGATTACAGTAATTATAACGTGAACAATATTACGACACTCAATTATAAGCTTGTGGTTTCAATTCCTTCATCGGTCAATGAGTCGTGTTCATGAGCAAAATATTTAATTTCGCGTTGGTCCAGACCACTCGGCTGGTAAAGTCACATCTAGGAGATTATAATATATACACCACAATCCGAAAACCGGCCTTTTGGGAATATGACCTTTGAAGTGTCTAATATATACATACATGTGTGTGTGTATGTCTGTATGTGTATTTAAGTATGTATGTATATAAATACATACATTTATTCATTTGTACACACACATTTACATATATGCCTGCACACATGATAGAATTCTCTACATTTCCATATTTCCTCTAAACGAAATGTTACTCACATGACATAGTACTATCCGGTGCTAGATTAGAAGTCACTTTACCTATGTGCACTGCAATAAGATCGAATCCAGAAACACGTGACATTACACTTCGGCTAAGAATTTCAAAAGCATGGTCTTTAGTTTAAGAACCGCGCAACTTCATTCGACCATCGTTACATAAGTAGAGACCACGTGTACGTTACTTAAAATGCGTTTTGAATTTCATTAGAATTATAAAGCATGTGCTGAATCCACTTAATGTTATCACGTCATGTGTTGCTTCTTTTCAAAAATGTATTCAATTTCATTGTGTTATTAATATATCTTAGACAAAATGGAGAATATTCAGCATTAAGTATGCATAATGTATTCGTGTGCAGAGGAGTTGTATCTGTAATGGATATTTCTTGGTGCAAATTAGATCATTAAAGAACAAAAGTAACACTGCTAAAAATAATGTAACTAATTTGAGTCAACGTGGAATATTTGCTAAGTGTGCTGATTATAGATTTCCATATATTTTGTTTGAGCTACTGAATCGCTTATTAAATATATTACATCACATTAGCGTGTATAATGTATTGGTGTGTAGTTCTGTGGTATATTTAAGAATAATGTACTTAAGTATAGTCCCAACTTTCACCTAATTGAATAGTATACACCGGCAGCCCATTAAGTGCAACAATATTGATGGAAAACTACAGATCCTACTGTAGGTTTTCAACATTTTCCTTTCGATTGTAATATCAGAGGATGATTAATATAGCCTAGCAGTATTTGTATTCAAATGATATCAGTTTCAACGCAGGATCAGTTAACTCTCTTGGGTTGTAAATAAAACAGTCCATTATTTCATAAACTTAAAACGCCACATAAGATTTTCCGTGCATGACTCTTTTCTTTGGCATTCGAGCTCATCAGTAACATATAAAGATATGTACATGTGTTTCTATTCATAAGATAACTTAAATGTAATAAGAATATTCGAATATTCTCGCTACAGTAACCAATTAAAATTGCGATGTAGGTTGTAATAGATAAGGCATTTCTATAAGTTTACATCAAGAATTATGCGTACAAGGATAATAAGAATTTAACTGGTCGAAGCCAAATTTTTCCATAGAAGTACGAAACGAACTGTCTAAATAATGATATATAAAACGTTGGTTGTGTTATTGTATGAGACAGACTCGTTTCTCTTTAATCAGTTTAAGTATAATCATCTTAGTTATGAACACTCGCTTTTCAGGTAACGTAGATTGTGTTTGAAGATATCTTTAGACAGATACAACTGTTTAAACTTGAACAGACAAACAGGGAAAGCAAAACGACGAAGAAGCAGGAGACTACTGTCCAATTTGTACGAAGTAAAAGCAATAAATTTTCAAGGCTTATGAAGTAAAATGTCACCGAATAAAAGAAATACTGTTATCAAATTAGGATTTCCATTTGGAAAATACTATTGTGATTAATACGTCAATAATGTATTTATAAATCTATAGATGGTTACTGCAGGAGGCAGGAAGTCTAGACTTTAATACAACGTACATTACATTTCTCTTCATTTGTATACTGTTAGAGACATTTAACAAAATTATGTAAATACTTGTGGCGTTAGAATTTAAAATGAATATTATGTTATTTACAGTACCACAATACGAACGTAAAAGTTTCTCAGCATATTATTTGTTTTATTTAAGCTGTAATAATTTCGAAATATATACAGTAAATTTGCCACAAACTATTAAATATTTAATCATTCGCAGTCTCACGGCATCCCGAATGATGTGGAATTACGAAATAGATGATGTGCAACGCGCCTGGAACAGTAATTATAACGTGAACAATATTACGACACTCAATCACACTCTATAGTTTTTGCGATTACCCGAGAAAGAAGATACCTCGTTCCAAACAAATACAACAATTATACAGATACGAAGACAAGATTCACACATATCCACGCACAGAAACAGAAACACACACACACAAACACACACAAACACACACACACACACACACACACACAAGCACACACACACACACATAAAGAGAGGCACGCACGCACGCACGCACTCACGCATGCAGGTACGCGCTCGCACACTCATACTCAGACACATACATACACACACACAAACACACACACATATATAAACACATCGATGTACTCCTGAATAGCGCTTAACACTATAAACTCCAGTAGCATCCAGTCTAAATTGCTATTATTTTTTAATCATTATCTGAAGAATTCGTTAGGAGATTCTATACATTTTTTCCACAATAATAAGTTATAACGATTCTCTTGGAAAATGGTTTATGTTGGAACATAACTGGGTAGAGTAGCGAGTGCCTTCCATTGCTGTGCAATATTCTAAAACAAGCATAGCAAAAACCAACACTTTGCATTTGCGTTATTGTCATTTTCTTTTCAAATATTGTCTTATTTCCACAGACAATTTATATAAAAGCTCACATTTTAAATTATAACAATTAATTACAAAGAAACAGAAAAACAACATTAAAAAAGGAAATGAAAAAAACGGCGCGTAAAGCAGCTGAAGATGGAGGGCTAGAGAGCGATGGGCCACACACCCCAGAACAAATAGTGAACCCATCCACGTTCCACGGTGGTAACCGCGATGCCGTTGCGTCGCAGAATAACTGCACTACTCTCTCCACCTCGTAGGGTTCATTCCACAAACAGATCGCTGCTATACCGGTTTTGCGAAAGAAATCGATAGTATGGGGTCCAAGAAAACCTACCATCTCGACGACAACCAGCAGAAACTGGTAACGGCCGGATTATTCTCTCCTCCGCGTTACGTGTAGCGACAATCCGATTTGCAGCCAATGCAGCAAGGTTGGAGCCGGAGAATGTGGTGTCGCTGCTCATCGCGTCCCAGACTAGGAATATGTCTCCCTCAAATGAGAAAAGTGACGCTCACCTTTTCTGTGGTCTAGTCCTACTGGCTCCATTTGAGACAATAAGCCAGCAGCGTCGAGGTTCCTTCTAATTATGTCATTAAGAGCCGCGTGTCGGGGAAATCGACTTGCGCTAAGGCTGCAGGATAATTGATGCAGATCGTATTCACCTACTGCCATTCGACAACAAAATTTGTGCAGCTCATACATGCGGAGACCGAGACGTTGGGTCACTCAAAAACGAGTGACCTCATCATATAAAAGGGTAACGGCTGATGGGAAGGGCATAAGTGGACCACTAAGGTGGTCTGTGAGAGTGTGTCATGATGCAGTGCATAGCAAGAAAAGGGTTTTAGGGTGAGCAAAACAATTCCTCATAGGGAAGAGCGCCAGGTGCGCGCCAATGAAGCGCAATCCCTTTGTCACTCTGAACAAGTCCGCAATCTTTCGGGAGGACTGGGGGAGCCGAGAACGCACACTGAATCCCTTGGTGTCAGTCGGGCCCACGCCAAAACAGATTGTATACTGAGTACGGCGTCCAGAATTTCGGCCTCATCACAGCACATATTATTCACCTCTGGTTTTGATCTCAATCCCGAGAAACTTTAGGGCTGGGATAACCTGTTGATGGTCACTCTGTAGCCAACCCACCCACGGTCGCGTCAGCCTATCTTTTCAGAAACATGTGCATCTCATTACAAAATGTAAATACTCTGCAAACAGTAATTCACCAGAAAATTAGAATAGTATGTATATACATTCGTACATTTGAGTCATGAGGATACAGCTTGGATTATAATCCCTTCTATGCACACGCACGCATAGACACACACACACACACACACACACACACACACACACACACACACACACACACACACACACACAAACAAACAAACAATGTATATATATATATACGTGTGTATATATATATATATATATATATATATATGTATATATATATATATATATATATATATATATATATATATATATATATATATATATGTGTGTATTTCTATATATATGTTTTTTTGGGAGAGGGTGTCTTATTTCAAATACGCTACCTTCTTTCTCTAGTAATTTCAAGGCAGCAGCTTTATTAATCATACATGAGTAAACGTATATTAATTAATTCTTATTCTTCATTCGATTTTCCTTTATTTGCAGGAAAATTATTTCTATTAGGTCGTCAAGTATGAAATTTGTAGAAAAGAAAAAAGTTTGCTAATGTTTTTTTTTTTTATATACAAGGAATAGTTTTATTCATCAAAGTATGCACCCATATTGTCAATACGCTTTTGCCATTTCAGCAGTAGCTTGTGCAGCCTGGAACTGTTAAAGCCTGGCAATCTAGAATCAATAATATCTTGGCCGGCCTGTTTTACAGCATCGTCGGAATTAAATTTTTTTCCTATCAAAAAGTTATCCAAATTCTGGAAGAAGTGGTAGTCAGTGGGGACAATATCAGGTGAGTATGGTGGATGATGGAGAATTTCCAACTCCAACTCCTGTAGTTTCACCAATGTCATTTTTGCGATGTGTGGTCTGGCGTTGCCTTGCATTAAGATAGGAGTGGATCTGTTGACTAATCTGAGTTGATTTTTGAATGTTTCTGCTTCATTTGGTCCAGCTGGCTGCAGTATATTTCGGACGTGATTGATGAGCTAGGTTTAATGAAATCATAAGTGATCACATCTGCGCCAGACTACCAAACGCACACCATCAGCTTCTTTTGATGAATTTTGCTTTTCGGACTGTGTTTTGGTGTCTAGTCTTTGTCCAACCATTGTGCTGAACGTTTACGGTTGTTGCATTGGATCCATTTCTCATCATATGTTACAATTCGATTAAAAAATGATTCATTTTGTGACGAGAAAGTAGCATAATGCAGGCTTCCAAACATTGCTGTTTCTGATTTTCATTGAGCTCATGTGGAACCCACTTCTCCAACTTTTTCACTTTACCGATTTGAACTAGTGAAGTCAATATTGTTTGCATGCTAACACCAATCAACAACGATAATTCACGGCCACTTTGAGATGATTTTGACTCGACGGTGGCTTTCAGTTCGTCATTAGCCACCTTTGTTTCTAGTCATTTGTAAGGTAAAAATTACCAGAATGAAATTTTGCAAATCAATTTGAAACTGTCTGCTGTATAATAACATTAGAATGAAATACTCTATTAATATTCCGAGCTGTTTGTGATGCTGTATTTCCAAGAATGAACTCCTATTTCAAAACTGTACGAATTTCCGACTTATTCATCTCTAAACAAAAATGGCAACAAACGATTTATAGATACCTTATAAAGCTCACAATGAGGTAGAATAAAAAAATAGACGTGTCAGCTTTCTAACAAAAAAATATTGTCAAAATATAATAATGGCGCAAAGTGAGCAGCTCTCAAAGTTTACCATATACCTTACTACAAATTTCATACCTGACGACCTAATAATTCATTATTAGCTTCTCTGATAAGGGCACTACTTTTACATTGAACAATATTCCGATAGATTGTGCATTCTTGAATTCTGATAAACGATGTTATTTTAACATCTTTGTAAAACAATTATTTTGATCTACCGACTGCATTCATGTTGCAACATCTTGTTTTATCTACTGCTGTTGCGCAGTAGTTTACTGACTCTCGCGTGTGTTACGTTCCAAAACCTCCAAGAGAAATAATTAAAATCTAAAAATTATAAATATCTATCGGCTTCAGAAACCCGGATATACTGAGTCTGCGATATAAATTTATATATATTAGCCAGAAAAATCTGCGATGTACTGAGTGCGCAATAGATGAACCGCGATGTACTGAGTGCGCGGAAGGTGAACTACGATGTACCGAGTTATTACTGTATCTAGAAAACCATTACCCAATATAGAATTCCTTTACTTTTAAGGAAGTATGTTGTGATTGCATTACCATGATAATGGTATGCTTTCATTATCAGAGGCATTTTTATTACGGTTTATAACCGATTTTGTATCGGAATCTTTTATAGAATTCCAGTATGCTACTATGCACACTAATATGAGAGAATCATAAAGACACCTATCGACACCTGAATAAGTATCATACAATATTCATTAAAACTGAATTTGTTTATGTTGCTTTCTCAATGTATATTTAAGTTAAGAAAGGAAATTCTTGAATATATTTCAAATCACAAAGAGTTAAATATTTCTTCATTTGATTTATTTGGGAAAAATATATTTTTTCATATGTGATTGTAGCTGTAGATGCGTGCATATGTGTAGGCCTGCAACTATATATATATATATATATATATATATATATATATATATATATATATATATATATATATATATATGTGTGTGTGTGTGTGTGTGTGTGTGTGCGCGCAAATGCTCTTGTACATGTCTATATACATATATATGCATTGAAATACGGAATGGTGTGGACATAAGTTTCCATACTTTTCTAGTTTTTTATGGTTTCCTCCTACGTTTACTACGTGGTTTATGCTTCCAAGTTAATGAAGCATTTTCTGTATGCATGTATAATCATATGGTAAATGTGTACAAATTTCTATTCAAAATTTCCCATTTACATATTATAAATTTTGCATATACGTTTTTCAGGGAATTGGGAAGACTTAAGCATATCAATGTGTTGTATGAGTGCATCTGTATGACTATAAAACGATGAAGGTCTTCTCGTGTCGATATGAAGTTCGTTTCGAAAACAATGTGATAAGTACGTGTGTGTGTATGCATGCAGGTGTGTGTGCGTGTGGGTAAATGTATGCATATGTACATATATATATGTATATATATATGAGGTGAGCAAAATTTAAGATCCAGGGATCGAGGTGTATGAAGAAAGTTAGCTTTGAGGAATCAGCAGTAAATATTTTAAAAATATAACTTTCAGGGACAATAGTGGTTTATTGAGATGGAAGGTTGTGGATGTTTTCATATCGAAGAACGATAAACTGAAAAACAATTATTTTTATATTCCACAGTAGGCAACCGGGGTTGTCGGGTCCGCGAATAAGTATACAAGAGTTACGGCATAGAGTAGGTGAGATCCGTGCTACATATGTTTCATAGCAGGCGGAACCTCAGAAGTGGTTAAGAATCCAAACAAGGTGTATACTGCCGTCTACTGTTCAGGCCAACGATTATCTTGATTAAATTAAGGGTCACATTGTCGCAAGGATGTACGTGTTGACGCATGGAAGATTCAATCATATATATGTATGCATGTATATATGTATGTATATATATATATATATATATATATATATATATATATATATATATATATATATATATATATATATATATATATATATAGGTAAATATATATGTATGCATGTATATATATATCTGTGTGTGTGTGTGC
>NC_142929.1:166977966-167017966 GCF_046866305.1 Octopus bimaculoides
ATATCCAGAGCAGATATCATGAAATATTATTTTATTTTAGCTCGAATTATTTTTCTTTCTCTCACAGTGTCTTATAAAGCGCTGGAACGTGGTGTAATATCGTGATTTAAATGTTAATATTTTCCCTTTCTCTCTCCATGATTAAGATCACAAACCATCTTCTTCGTTTTTATAATACACGTATACATACATGCATGCATACATACATGAACACGTACATATTTATGTATGTACGAATGTGTGTGTGTGTGTGTGTGTGTGTGTGTGTGTGTGTGTATGTCTATATATATATATATATCCTTTTCTCCAATTCCCCTTTTCTCCCCTCACCGTTTTCTATCTGTCTCTCTCTCCCTCTTCCTCTGTTTTCTCTCTCTCTCTCTCGTTGTCCACACGTGACCATCGTCCATATTTCTTTTCCTCACTTTATCATCTTTGTTTTCCTGCAGGACTGTCCTAAAGGCTGGACGTATTTTATCTCTCTCTTCTATCTTTTCTCTTTCCATAGAAAATATATCTCCAGCGTTCGCTATTTTACCCTCACTCCGGTTCAACGACCCTCCTTGTTTGTTTTCGTTCAGTTTCCTTATATGTCTCTACTGTCCTGTTTTTGTTCTCAACTTTGACCTTCCATAAATCCAAAATTTTATTTTGGTACTTATGGGAGCAGGTATCTTCGAAGACTCATATTGTCATTCAATGCTCGAAATGAGGAGTAGACAGCCGAAAACTGATGAAGAGTCTTTCTTTGTTTTACTTGTCCTGTTTTCCATTTGTCTCTCTCGTTGTTTGCGTATTCAATTAATTTGTTTTCGTATTTTCTGTTGTTTACTGTTGGTGACGTCCTGTACCTATACATGCATATGTATATATATACAGATTTGGCCAAAACTATTAGGCCACCCCAATGTTTTGGTTTTCGAAACTCGTGCACATGGTAGATTATGGTATATTTCACATTATACATTAGTTTCAATATCTGGTTGATCCTCCTTTAGCATCAATTATCGCTTTTATACGGTTAGGCATTGAATCAAATAGTTTCTTGGAGGTGCTAGGCGCATTTTTATTCCATTCTTCTCTCAACTGTTGGTACAAATGCTCTTTATTTTTAATTGTTGTGTTGTTGAGAGCTATATCAAGAGTTCTCCATAGGTGTTCGATCAGATTTAGATCGGGACATTGAGCTGGCCCGTCCATGGGAACAATAATTTGTGTCTCAATCCATTGACGAGTATTCATTGCTGTTTGGCCTGGAGCGTTGTCCTGTTGAAAGATAACACTGTTTTCCGACACTCCTGGATGCAATTTAGTAATCGATGGCTATAAAACATCCGATAACATAGAAACATAGGTAGCTGAATTCATCCTTCCCTGATATAAAAACATTTCTCTGGGTCCTGTGGCAGACATGCAGGCCCACACCATGTCCATGTATCTTAAATCTTTGAAGGCTTGTAGAAAGAGCCTATCACGCCACGCATATAGAGAGCAAAAGGATGTTGAGCCTCTGTTAGTTAATTCGGGTTACGTGGCGTTATTTCTCTGGAAGTAACTGAAACCGAATCATTTATGTTATTTTTAGGTCGCATGCACGGACGGTAGGTAACTGCCATCACTAGTCTGGAATGTGCAGTAAGGTATATTTAGCTACCTCAGCTCGTTGCGTATGATGACACACCTGCCAGGATGGAGTGTTGTCGTAGGTCAGTGGAAAACTAACACCTTCCCGGCAACAGCCCCTTCTATGAGAATAACAAGATTTGTTGGTGGTTGACCGACATTTGGAGATGCTAGGTTAAAAAAAATTAGCAGCAACAGCCATTAAAGTATTAAATACTTAACTAACCTGCGACAAAACCACATTCTGTCACATGTATCATCAAATGCAGCGAGCTAATATATCCAGACATAACCTTCACAGGTACGTAGGCGTAAAAATAATGAAAATAACTGAAGTCCTTCCAGACCAATAACACCAAGGAACCTGAGATGACCAAAAGAGGCCTAGCATCTAGAAGCCATCTTAATTTTGTCTCATACTTTACTCTCTCTCTCTCTCTCTCTCTCTCTCTCTCTCGAAGTCTCAGAAGATCGGTTCGTTCTACAAGCCTAAGAAACATTTTGATGCGTGGAGCTGAGTGAAACTGTTAAAATACATTCGTACACTCACGTGTATATATATATATATATATATATATATATATATATATATATATATATATATATTCAGTTAAACAGGATGCTCTATCTTACTTTTAGACAGACACACGGACAGACAGAAAGACAGATAGACTAACCGACGGACTGAGGGGAAGACAGCTGGACGGAGGCCAGAGTGACAGACGTACAGACAGACAAACTGACAGATAAATAGAGAAATAGAAAAAAGCAGTAAATACTTAAAACAACAATATTCTGCTTATGCAAATATATTGCAATCGTAACTGAGTGGCTAAGAAATTCGCTTTGCAATCGTTATATCCAAGGGTTTTTTTCTTCTATTCTTCTGCTTCTGGAGCGAGTTACTTAAAACATAGGCCTCTACTCAACCAAAATCACTGTGTAAAAGTCGTTAGCCGTTAACTGTAGGGAAGCCCGTGAGGTGGATAATCAATGCAATTCAGTTATTCAGTCAGACCACTTACTGTGCCATGCTTATTTGGCCCGAGAACTCACCGGCACTTACACGTTAATTTAGCAAGATTAGAGCAGTTCAGTTGATTGATCAACAGAATACTAATCGTCGAAACCGACTCAGACTACATCGTTGTGTATTTCTGTGAGTGTGTGTATGTGCCTGTATTCATAGAAAAAAGGAGAGAGAGAGAGAGAGAGAGAGAGAGAGAGAGAAAGAGAGAGTGAGAGAGAGAGAGAGTAATAGTAAACAGTATATTTCTTTTTATAAAATTTATCGACTGTAATAATGTAGCCTTCAAGTTGACACTAACGAATTTAAATGAAGAATGCAAAGAAGCTGTAACATTTTTGCCATTTACAAAGGATTTAAATCTACTTTATATCAGTTTATAACTCATAAATGGTATTATTACTTTAAATTTTTTAATCGATACGAGAACTAGGTTTGTCTCTCACCGACATCTGCGCCGTGTAGCTGAAAATTTAGGCCAGTAGGTAGTTGATTATTAACTCCGCATAATTTTCTTTTATCTTCAAGAAACATTTCGAAACCATCTAGAAATTGTTCTAATTCAATACTGTCTCGCTCCACTAACTGCAGATAAATTGTAATAAATTGATCTGCTCAGCAATAGGAGATCATACGTAACTGGATAAATATATGCAGTTCAATGGTTTACAGTGCAGAGGAAAAGGCATTTGCTGAGAGAGTATGCGTTAAGAAAGCAGTGATGTTTATTTTATTGTTGTGCAATGTGTGAAAATAAGTCAAAGATTAGTATAGATTTCAACTGAAAATTCTCTCTCTCCTTTATCTCTATCTGTCTCTCATTTTTATACACACATACATACACACAATCATGCACACAGTTGTATGCATGTATGTATGTATGTATGTATGTGTGTTTGTGAGTGTGTGTGTGTGTGTGTGTGTGTAAGTTGCACGCTGATAAGTGCAACAGTTACAAATCGTAGAATGTTAGTATTTTATTTAGATTTGCATTTTCCTTTTTTTTTTTGTATTTTTTTCAATCCAATGCACTAAACAACTCTAGGTATCAAAGGCAATTATAGAAGAGAAAACACAAATTCCAATGTTTGTGAGATATGAACTTGCAAAAAAAGAACGTTTTATCGAAATTTGCCTTTCATGTGAAGCGACTTAGTACTAGAGACGCTAGCAAAAACATCTAGATAGCAAGTCAGAGTGATATAGCAAAAAGAAAGAAAAAAGTCTAATAAATCGATATTGAATGCACGAAGATTTCAAAGAGATATTTTTCTCCTACTCTAGAAGACAACTGGAAAATGTTCATACATGCTGCAGCAATTGCCTAATGTATAAAGCATACTGTTTTACAGTAGTTATTTTGTCGACGTTATTATAGCTTCCTGGTTTCTTCTTCTATAAAGAATGCTATTCATGTTAATAGTGTTATACTTGCCCAGTGGTCATTACTTGAGTAGCATCAGTTGTCATAGCTTAAGCATGCTAATCGGAAGAGGTTATATAATCTTTCATTTTGGAGAAAAAACTTAGGCGCAAACGTAAGAGGAGAAACATGTTTCATAATAAAGATTAGGACTATAATACGAAATCGGTTTCGAAAAGCAATGGCTTAAGCATGAAATCTTGATATGTAGCCATTTATTTGGAATATAAAATGATCCCTCATGTAGTTATGAATTTACATATAATATAATTTACTGAATAGCAGAAATTCCTCAACACGGCTCCTTAGATCCATGGTCCGAAACGAAAAACTTACTTTACTGTGCAACTTGCCAAAAATGTAAAGAATATTATATTGGTGAAACCAGAACGGAACTGCATGACAGAGTTCGTGAACATGAACAACAAATTAAAGACCCCTCTGTCACAAACACCACTTGAAGTGAACACTTCGCATCATGCGGAAAGGGAAAATTCACAATCTTTTCTTTATTTAAGTTATGGTCGTACAACGATCGTTTCCAGAAATATAAGGAATTCCTCATTAGAAACAACAAACCTCTACTGAACACATGAAATTATATTTCACCCCCACCCCCAATAACTGGATTACTAGATCTACAAGCCAAATTGTATAATTATATTATATTATTAGAAAATTAAAATTAAATTGATTAGAACTACCAGTGAAGTCATTTTTTTCTTTTTTAAATATACTTCAGCGTAACAAGGGTTTCACACATTTTCCAATATATATATATATATATATATATATATATATATATATATATATATATATGTATGTATATATCTTTACACACACATACATACATACAAACGCACACACATACACACGCACATGTATATATAGGAGTTAAATAATAGAGTAAATGATATCTGGGCTACAGATGTATAGCGAGCGGAACCTCGGAAGTAGTAAATATCCAAGTGAGGTGTACACCGCAGGGTACTCTTCAGGCCGGATGGTACCTTGATTCAATGAAGTTTATATTGTCGCAAGGAGGTACGTGTCAACACACGGTCGATTCGATCACAATGTGTCCCGACTGATAGCAAGAGTGTAGTGGCCAGGCAAGTCCTGATAACAAAAGCCAATTTTTTAACGGACGTCGATGCTTCCCTGGCCCATTAACTGAAGCCAAAACGAAGCTTCCTCAGCCATTTTCAGACACTAGCAACGCTTCGAGATGAAACCAGACAGCAGGTCTGGATACAAAGGCTTGGGAATAACAATCTTTCAATTGACATAGTGCTCTACTGCTCATAAGCTCCCTCTTGGCTTATAGGCACTCTGAATTCCGTGGGAGATAACTGCCAGAAGCAACAGAACACAATAAAAAGTTACTTTGGGTAGATGGCCTACAAAACCGTCCCAACTGCCTATAAATAAGTAGAAGTAGACCATACTCTTGGTCGTTACCTTCCATGACATACTGGCTTGTAGATCAAAAGGTCATGAATTCAATTAAAACGCAAAGAACTGCGTAAAGAAATAAGAAACAATTACATAACCATTACACATCTAGGAATCGTGAAAAGAAATCAGAGGGGTTAAAACGTGAATACAAAAACTAGTCTGAACAGGTGCATGTATTAATAAAAAGGAACCATATATTCGACGCTGGTGACACTGTACTAAAATACAGGCCTACTGCTCTTTCGAGACAGCTTAAAATTTTACAACACTGGGAGGGTCAGCACAGTGCATAGTGAATTGCCCAACCTCATCAGCAGTACCTCGCAAATGAAATTCTATTTCTCATACACTTCTTGGCATACAAAACATACAATTTCGATCTTCACATTTGTTGCATTTTCTATATAAATTTCTAATAGTTTACTTTTGAATGTATATATATATATAAATGTATGGGTGTATCCGAATGTCTCTATGACATTTTATAGGCATTCTTTACAAACAAACTTCCAGCTCATTAGCAAATTAATTAGTTAGCAGCATTGCATATATAATTATATAATTATATTACAGATATACATTCTTACATATACATACACACACGCGCGATTGGATTTCAAAGACGCGCATGCTACATTGTTATTTCCCGTTGTTAGATTTTCTTGTATAATTATATCAGAAAATGACAGTTAATTAGAGAAAGCTAAAATAATGATTATATATATGAAATGCATTCATCATATGCAACAACTATTTTCGAATGTATTGGAAGTGTATTCGAAATATGCAATTAGACATTATGGTGGTCTCACTGTTTGAACATATATACACATATGCACACTTACAGAAATCTATGCATATATATATATATATAAGCATGTGAGTGTATATATATGCGTGTGCGCGCATATATAAATAAATAAATAAATATATATATATATATATATATATATATATATATATATATATATATATACACATGCATACATATATACATGCATACGTATGTGTATGTATGTGCTTGTCTGTGCGGGCGTACACGTGTGTGGAACAGTAAAAGGTAGTAGTAAATAAGAACAAAATCCAAAGTAAAACTACTTAATTAATTTTTATATGAAACTAAATCTTCTCGACGATTGACTTAAAGACATATGTTCGTAAATATATATGTAAATATGGACGTTTAGTTCTTTGATTGAATGCACTTTCATTTCTCTAGATATTAGTATTAAAATTCGTACATAAATCTTTTAGGCCCATTGATATATTCGTATCTCATTACATGTATATTCATACTAAACACAAAGCAGAAATATTATGGATTTACCTTAATGTTATTTCCGGTCTGAAGGCCGCGAACTGGCTGAATCGATAGTACGCCGAGCAAAATGCTCTGTGGCATTTCATCTCACGCTGTGAATTCAAATTCTGCCGAGACCTCCTTTGCCTTTCGTCATTTCTGGGTTGATAAAATATGCACAAGTTGAACATTTGGTCGATGTAATCGTCTTTCAAAATTTCTGGCTTGGTGCTAAAATATTAAACCAATATTATTTTCGCTTCCTATGCAGTTATTATATTCCTTACGGAATAAAATTTTTTTGTAGCATGAAAATACCAAAATTCTTTCCTGTATATATTCTTTTCTTAACACAAGGTAGAAATGAAATGAAAATGCTATCTTTCATCTAAATCTAGATGACCCCTTAAAGAATATAAGCTATGAATATAATTTTAATTATAAATTACCGTTTCTACATGAAGCATGAATAACAAAACATGAAATGACTATAATAAATCTCTATAGAATCCTATTGCAAAACATCTATTAACATACAGGTTGAAGATTAAACCAAGCAATACCAGAATAACTAAATGTCTGCTCAAAAATAATCCTCTGCTTTTAATCGCGAGAAAAATAACCTGAAAAAGAAAATGAATTGATGCTAATCACTAGAGGAATAAATCAATCTAAGGTTATAACTTAGATCCCTCTAGGACCAGGGGATTACACTGAGAATCAATCTCAACAATGGTAATCATCGTTGAGGAAAAATTACAGGAAAGGAGCGAATAATGAAGGATCCTTGCACGCTTAGTTTTATTTCAGTTACAACAGATAAAGAATCCGGTGAACCGAACATTAGTTAATAATTTGTTATTGCTGTCATTTCGAGAAAATTATGTAAGTTTAACCAAGTCAGTTTGTCTATAAACTATCATGGCGGAGTGCTTTTATTTCGGTCTATTTCAAATTCAATATGTGGAGGACTAACCTCTCACCAGGGCCGGCTCAAGGTATCAGCACTTCGAGCAATCACCCAGAGCGCCATGTGCTAGGTCGTGCCAAGGAGGGTGTGACAAAGATAAGGAAATGTCCATAACCGTCAGCTTCTACACGCCGAAGTTCAGCTTCCCGGGGTGCCAGCAACCCTAGGGTCCGCCCTGCCTCTCACTGTTGCACCAACTCAGTAACTTTGGCTTTGAACCAACAAATATAATTTCACATTAGGTATGTTACTAGATTAGCTAATATTCATAGACATATGTACATATGTACATACGTACATACATAAATGCATACATATATATGTATATGCGTGTGTAAATATATCAATAAATGTATATATGTATATATATATGTATATGTATATGTACTTACACACATATGTATATATACACACACACATATATATGCATGCATGCATACGCACACACGCTCACACACACATGCATATGTGTGTGGGGGGTGTACTTCTGAATATTGATATTTGAAATTAAATTTCAAATTGAGATTTAAATTATAACGCACCAAGTAATTTACTTTGTTTTTTCTCTTTGTGTTCTCATAATATTACGCCACTCACATAAGTGTGTGATAAACATTGTGACAAATATGATCATAATGGAAATACACCGTTTGCAGCATGGAATTTTCTCAGTGAACAGGTCGCGGTCTCAAAGCGACGAAAATGTTTTGGCAAATTAAATTTAAATGTTGAAGTGAATCTAACGGTTTTTGTGTGTTTCTTAAATGACTTATAAACACCTTCCACGTTACAATTGTTTTCGTTCCAGCACACGATCTCAGATCAGGTCACCTGCTATGCAAGAACATATCAATAACACTATTTTAACATTTTTCCTAAATGATCTTGCCAAATTCGTAAGCAACTCCCCGAACTCTCTACTGTAGTCATGCGCGTCCGTGTATATGGGATTTTCTGTGCATGAGTCTTTTAGTGCATGGAAGACCTTTATTTCCAGAATCCAGCGATATGAGAAACGAATGTTCATGCAGTTCCTGTAGACTGGTCTCCATTTCGTGTCTTCAATAACATGAGATTCACTTCCGATGCTATATAAATCATTAATCCTTAACTTGTCGTTCCTCCTGCAAGCATATTCATTTTCCTGCGACTAACTTTCCGATTAAGTTTAGAATATTCAATCTCTCCGAATTCCTCAATTGCAGATGGATTTCATATCAGATTTTTCCCTCTTTATGTATTCTTAAAACTAACAACCTAAAATTGCTATTTATGGGAATACATATATTCGTACACACGCACACACACACACACACACACACACACACACACACACACACACACACACACACACACACACACACACATGCTTGAAAGTGGAAAGTTGAATCTAAATTTTTCTATTTGCATTACTCTTGAACGTGATTCAGTGAAAATTATATGACCGAGTTATGTAATCTTGAAATCTCTCACTCAGCAATAGGGAAAAGAGAGTAGAGCGAAATGATACCCGTTCCTTGTCAAAAGACGATCAAACATATACATATACTTCTGTCTAATTATCTATCTATCTATTTATTTATGTATCCACTTCTCTATCTATCCATGAGAAATATACACACAGATACATACGTACATACATATATACATTCATGTATAGGTCCATGTATACATACAAACATACATGCATCAATACGTACATACATACATAAATGCAAACAAATATACATACATACATACATACATACGTACATACAAACATACATACATGAATACATACATACATACGTACATACAAACATACATACATGAATACATACGTACATACACACATACGTACGTACGTACATACATGCACATACACATTTTATGGTAAGGAGTGAAAGGGAAGATATCGGAGTATTTCCAATGCAGGGTTCAAACCGAGCTCGTGTCTATCTACACTCTTGGATTACATTCTGTAGGAAAATCGAAATTCGGCTAGAATAGAAAAATAGATGCAACATTGGATTTCCCGATATTGAGGTTCAAGCGAAGAAGAAATTATACCCCAAATAAGAAGACACCGAAAAGTTTTAACACATCTTTAATGACCATTTACGGCATTTCTCGCAAAGGTATTATCTGTTGTACATTAAAGTGACGAAATTACTATAACCCTGCTGCTTCCTCTGAGTGTATAATGTAAGTGAATATGTGTGTGTGTGTGCGTGCGTGCGTGCGTGCGTGTGTGCGTGTGCGTGCGTGTGTGTGTGTGTGTGTGTGTGTGTGTGTACTTTTATTCTTTACGATCTTGCTGGTTTTAGCTAAAGATTGGGTCCATGATGGAGCACAGCCTTTCAGTGTTTTGGGATCTCCTTTCTATACTGTGTTTTTTTTTCTTTGGAGAAGTGAGTTGGATGGAGCTGCTCTTCTTTGTGTCTCTTACAGCGATGTGAGTTTGTGTCATATCATCCTATGGTCAACTTTGTCGAAAGCCTTAGCAAAGTCAAGATATATCACATTCGTATTTGAGTAGATGAGCTATTCTTTCAGTTTCGAGTCGTAATGTTGTATTACCTGTGTGAGGCAGCTCCTGCCTGAGCATGTTGTGTGTTTGTCAGCAAGTTATTCTCTTCCAGGAACGTGATTAGTCTCCTTCTGATAATGCGTTCCATGACCTGGTAATATGTGAAGTCAGAGAGATAGGCCTGTAATTTTTAGCATCTGCTCTTCTTCATCTTTTATGGACAGGACATATGAAACCTTCTATGGATGACGAGAGGACTTTTATGTTCTCTTGCTTTGTTTCATTAATTTTTTCGATGTCTTGTTTCGATTTTCACTATTTCTTTCATCGTTCACCCAACAACATAACATTAACGCATATTTATTGATATCTTTCCGACTCGGTATAACCATTCTAATTTTGTTGGTTCTTATACTTTCTTTCCCTCCTCCTTCACTCTTATTCAAATGCCACGCGAAGACTTTGTAAAGCTTAAATTACAAATTACGCTTTCTGCGTCTCTTATAACTGTAACATGGATCAATTTCTGTACGCTAGAGTAACCAGAATTTTGATAGCCCCCTCTCTAACCTCATTCAGTATTAGGGTGGAGGGAAAAACTTTCTTCTGAGCTCGAACATTTAGTTGTATGTTGCATCTTCCAGCGAATTGCAGTATATATCCCTTTCACACTTGACGTTGTGAGACATCGTGGATCTGACAGCTGAAGAAGGATTGAGATGCATCCGCATTCCGATTGTAATTCAGTTTAGCTGAGCAGAGCGGAACAATAAGGAATGCTTTGGCTCAAGGACACAACACGTCGTTCAGCATAGGAACTGAGGCTGCACTCTTATGATCGTGAGGGAAACACTAAACCATTGTACCAAGCACCTTCACACCACCATGCGTTGGAACACAAATACATGACGCACACACATGCACAAAAAGAGGGAAAGAGAGAAAGAGAGAGAGACCGAAAAAATAGACCTAACTATAGTAATTTAGATCAGAATAAGACCAATATAAATGTTTAATGAGCGAATTATCACATATGCAACTATCACAGTTTCATATTTTGTTGACTTAGCATTGTTAACACCATATTGTATATCACTTAACATAGCAGGATATTCAAATAGCTATTTATTTAAATATTATTGTATGCACCTTAATGTTTTTGTTTTGTTTTCATATTTTGTTTTACTCGGCTTTTCAATTTTTTTCTTTGTTTGGAATTTCTACTTAATATTTTGCTAACCTATCCTCACAGTTATTTAACCTCAATTTTGTTGGATAATTATCTTAATTTCTTTACTTTATACACAGCAGATGATTGATTTACAATTCATTTCGAATTTCGAAATAAATGAGAAATATTAAAGAATATAAAAACAGAAAATACGAAAGAAATCTTCATAAACAAGAACAGCCTGGAGGTATCAATTAGTAACTTAGCGGGAAATAAGCAAACTAATTAAGCAAAGGAAGAAGAATAATTACTTTATTTAAGCAAAAATCTGCCCCAAAGAAATTTTGCAAACATTGACAGAGACATAATTTCGTTTTTAAGATCTTATTTTGCCAAGAAAATTTTTAAAAAAGTCCGTTGCAAAAATGTTCTTCTCTAATTATTATTATAATTTACTTGTAACATAGTATCACAAATATCGTATTATAATATATATACACACACATATATTTATACATTTTATACATATATGTAAATGCATGCATATATATATATGTGTATACAGCGCACACACACAAACACATGCATATCTGTATGTCTATATGTATATATGTATGCATATGCATATATATTTATACATATATATATATGTATACACTTATACATATATATATACATATATATATGTATAAGTGTATATATATATATATATATATATATATATATATATATATATATATATATATATATATATATATACACATACAAATGTGTGTGTGTGTATATGTGTATGTGTGTGTGTGTGTGTGTGTGTGTGTGTGTGTGTGTGTTTAAAGAGATTGACTCACAAGTACCTTTAGCGTTAAAATTTACATATATTAACGTTTGTTATTACAATTTCATTTATATATATATGTACGCACGCATACGCGCACACGCACACACACACAGACACGCCTACACACACATACACATACACACATAAATGTAAAACTACCACTGCTGCTTTGATGCGAATGTACGCGAATATCTATTGGTATATATGCTACTTGATTTATTCTCGAAAATAGTCATAAAAACACGAGAACATATTCATTGCTCTAAAATCGCATTATGTATTGTTAATTCTGTCAAATTTCCAGATAAACATACCTCAAAAGACCCGAGTTGATTCACACGACAGGCATTATGAATGGCTGTGCAGCAAATACACAATCCAAGAGACTGATCCATGAAAGTCAGTGGGGTGTTTGCAGTTAGAAGAGGCAAAGAATAATCTGCATAGGTTGGTAAGGGCTAAAGAGGAAACAGTTGTCTGATGGAGAGGAAGAGTGGAAAAGTCAAGGCAAAATTCAACAAGCTCAATTAGCTTCGATGTTTGGGGGATGACTTCAGTGAATAGAAGATGACGCCTACACACCTTATGTGAGTATATCGACACTAAAAGGATATTTGATTCACCGTATACATATACATGCTTACACACACACACACACACACACACACACACATACACACACACACACACACACACACACACACACACACACACACACACACACACACATATATATATATATATATATATATACTTTTACTCGTATCAGCCATGCGGCTAATGTCATGCTGGAGCACCAGCGTGGTCCTTCTGATTTCCTCAGTCTCGGGTGTTTCCCATTACCAACCTTGCATGCACTTTTGTCCCAGCTGTTGGCTCATTTTGTGCATAAGAGTGTTTGATTCTGCTGCCCTCGTCTGCACCTCACGGGCTGCTGGTTCATCCGGTATTGTCTAGTTCCTTTTTGAGAACACCTACTTCCACCTTGTTTAGATTTCTTAATTTTTGTGACAGAGCATTGAAGAGCTGTGGGTCTTTGAACCCTGACGATTGCAGTACCAGATCCTGAGTTTAGATGGTGTGGCTAGTGCCTTTGTTACAATACAATGGCGGCCAGTTCTGGCATTTGTATAACACTCAATGCCGATATTAGGTATTAGCTCTTCTAAAGTTTTCTATATTTAGATTATTGCATATTTCTCGTGCCTTCGCTCCAAGGAAAGAAGTTGCAATTTTCTCAGCCTCTCCATGTAGCTCATCCGTTGCACTTTTACAATCTCTTTAGTGTAGTGGCGTTGGACTGCTTCAATCTCCGTAGTTGGTTTGGCACTATGTGGTGACCATAACTGGGAGCAGTATTCCAGGCGGTTGTGAACAAATCTTCACCACAAGGTCAACGTAGTTTCTTGGTCTTTTATCTTGAAGGATCTCAGTATCCATCCTGCCAGTTGTCTACACTTTGCTGACATCTTGGTAATGCGCATATCAAATGATGCGTCATTGCACATACTGATCACCAAGTCTTTCACCGCCTTTGACTCTAGGATTGCAGTGCATTCGGATCTTATATATGCAGGCTGTAGTGCATTCGTGAGTTGACAATGCAATGCTTGAAATTTTCCAGCATTAAACTGCATGTTTATTTCGGCCCACTTGTATATCGAATTCAGGTTGCGTTTTAAGCTTGTCTTTTTTTTTTTATTGCCTGTGATAATTTTGTATCATCGGCATAGCTAGTGACAGTGGCTGAGTGACCGTGGGCATGTCTACGAGGACTGTTATAAACAATAATGATTCCAGAATAGTTCCCTGGAGGACACCTCTTGGGATTTGAATTTACTCAGAAAGGGCACCATTGGCTGCAAGTACCTGACGTCTATCTTTAAGGAAGTCAAACAGCCACTCTCCCAGTTTACCAACAATGCCAAAGTCTCCTAGCTTAAAGCATATCATGCCGTAATCTACTTTATCAAATGAGAGCACAGAATTGGGTTTATATAGCTGTAAATTTGTAAGTATCTTTCAATGATCTGAAAATTATTTAAAATAGTTAGAATACACTTTTAGCACGATTTAAAGGTCGGGCGCGTAGCCTCATTGTTGTTAGGGCGATGAGCACAAGTTCATAACGTCATGGGTTCGATTGTTGGACAGGGTGTATGTTGTATCCTTGAGAAAGATACATAATTTTTGGTCGTTCCAGCCTACTCAGTTAGAAATAAATACCGCTTGACTCTTGATGTTGCGCTTCAGCTGTTGCACCCTAAATGTTCTGCTAGGATATCTTCTAAAGTGTTTATATTTGTTCAAGTCAACACAGGAATATAAAACATTTAGTGGAAGCGTTGTCGACGCTAATGAGTTACGGTTTTACTTTTAACTTACCAGGAGACTTTAGAAACATTCGTAGCAAAATATATTGTAAGAATTTAGAATTGGATTCAGTAGGAATTTATGTAAGAAATCGAAATACTCTAGATAGAAAAATGAGATTCAAATACTGTTCGTTGAAAATCATTTTTTTTAATATCTTTTAAATTGTACTCATATATATTTTGATCACTTCAACTTTAGTACGGGATAACGGACTAGCAACAGCATAAAGGGAATTTTTAAACAGCCTCTTGCTTCTTTTTGATTTGCGTTGCGTTTATGTATAGTATATTCATCCTGCACTGAATGCTTCTAGTAGGAGACCTCGAAGCATCCGCCACAATTTGATTATCTTACGCGACTACGATAAATTCCAGTTGAAAACTATCACTATTACCATATGGAGAGGTGGTGGTTGTGGTTATGTGGGCTAATATTATTTCGTCAAAATGACGAAAAATGTCTCTATCGAGACCTTGAAGTGTTATGCGTGTTAAATTCTACTGAACAATGCTAAAAACATATATAAAAACAACTAACGGATTGTTTATTGATTCAGAAGTGGTTGGTTGATATTAGGAATAGAATAACTTGACTCTGAATCAAAAGCCGAAGATACAAGCATATATTAAATTTAGATTGTATACTCTTTAGGTTGACGTTAGAAGAATACTGAGAGACTAGGAAAAAGTCTGAAGTATTTCGAGAGGGATACAAAGCAATCAATGCAATCAATATAATCTTTTATATTTCTAGAGATCATGAACGTTTTGCCGAAATACATAGAAACTCTTTAAATGTCATTTGTTTCTAACGAGAGAAACTTGTCTGCCATTTACAACGTTGAACTATGGAGAAAATTGTATAGATTACTTTTGCAGTAGCATATTCTCTTAAGATTTCTGAAGTATAGTAACCATTCAGTTGGCTGCTGGAACATTTCTAAGTTCAGATTATGTTCTTTCGGTCTGTTTATTTCTTCATTTTGTATCAAAGGATTCTCTGTGTCTTTTAAAACATTACCACTACATTAAAAGATGTGTTACTATAATTAATCGTAAACTAACGTGTATTTTGTTGGGTTAATATATACGGTAAGAGTAGAATAAGAGATGGACTAACGTATATTGCGTATTACAAATAAATAAAAGTCAAGCTAACACATGTAATTATAATATTTAATCTTACATAACTCAATGTTGAAACGATCTCAATATGGATCTACATAATAGTTTGAACACAAGTTTGAATAGCATTCCTTAATCACAACAAAAATAATACGAAGACTTATATGTACCCACCTTTTATTCATTCTCTTCTTTCTCTCTCACTATATATTCATATGTGTGTGTGTGTGTGTGTGTGTGTGTGTGTGTGTGTGTGTGTGTGTGTGTGTGTGTGTGTGTGTGTGTGTGTGTGTGCGCGCTTGTGTTAAACAAAATGAGACAACAAAGCCAGGCATGTGTGCAATTTTCTGGACGTTTATAAAAAGAAAGCCATACAGCTGTTTATGGGATATTAGGGTTATCCCTTTATCAGAGACGATGTGAGATGGTTAAATAGAATGAAATAGTAGAGTTCAATATAAGGAATTATTAAGAAAAATGATGGAAATAAGACGTATAAAGGAAAATAAGGGAATAAAAGTAAAAATAAAAATCTCTTACATATATATATTGGGCTGAATGATTCATAGTCTGACTATGGAGTGATACTAGGACCGTGAAATCTTGCACGCATTAATTTCAACCCTTCTTATTAATATCTGCATTGCTTACTTCTAGATAAACAGACATCTGACCGTTTAAAAAACTATTCACAAGTAACTAATAGTGACTTCACTCGAAAATGGACAAAATTTAGCATCATGGTGTTATCAAGTACCTACAGCAAAAGGGTCTTACCTACATGCTGACATGGTTGCTACATTAGGTGATAGCGCTCCAGTTTAAAATTGGGCAGCTGAATTTTGGAGAGAAAGGGTGCGTCTTGAAGATGACCCAAGGCCTGTATGTCCTGAACTTCCACTACCGAAGAAAACATTGAATGTGTCCACTACATGGTGATGGATGACAGACTAGTGACTATAAATCAATAGCCAAAACTATTAGCATATCCCATAGGAGAGTGGAGGATATAATGCACAATGAACTCGGCATGGTGAAAATTTCTGCTCGGTGGTGCTACATCTTCTGTCAACTGATCAAAAGCGCACCGAATGGATCATATCACGGGAAATTCTGAGATTGTTTGATGCAGACTGTCAACTAAATTTCAAACTATTCTTCAGTTCCAATGATCAAGTTGTTTACCAAATTAAATATATTTCAATTGATATCTTTAATTATTTGCTTGCCCCGTCCTTTACGTTCAACACCACCCAGGTTATTGTAGCCAATTCATTGCTAAATATCTAATCGATCTAATACAAAACTATAAACATAAACGGTCGACAGAAAAGCTACTGCGCAAAATAGGGAAGAAAACGAGCAAGACGAATTTAAATAGTGTAATTCATAACCAACTTCAAGATGTTCAACCTCACAGTACTTATGAACAGCAAGCTAAAACATGGAAGTAAATATCGTTAAATATATACGAATGAATCTATCCCATTTACGGTAGACTAAATGATGTACCTCTTCCCATAAACATGTATGTTAGTATCCATTAATCCTTAAAAACTTAATATATGAGAAGGAAACACCACAATATCAGCTTACGAAGACGTGTTCGATACTGTTTCATTTTAAAATGAAATCCTAAATGCAAGCATGGCTTACAACATGAGCTCAATCCAAACCAGGAACATATATGTCTTTGTATGTAATGATTATACATACTCCTATATGTATATATATATATATGTATATATGTATATGTATATATGTATATATATATATATATATATATATATATATATATATATATATATATATATATATATATATATATATATATATAAAAACACATATATATATATATACATATAAAAACATACACACACACACAAATACACACAGAGATTGATAGACAGATAGATGGACAGAGAGATAGACAGATAGATATATAGATAAATAGATAGATAGACAGATATATGGATATTTTCATTTTTTCATTTTCATTTTATCTAGTGTCAGCTCATGGGCTCTGGCCATGCTGGGGCACCGCCATTTAAAAATATGGAACGCTTCACGAATTTTCGTGTCATCCTTGCGCAGGGGCCATGCTAATCTTCTCTGTATCGTTCCAATTTTAGTATATGTACTGCCGATACATGCAATAATACTCATATATACATATATATATATATATATATATATATATATATATATATATATATATATATATATATATATATACGAATAAGTATCCGATCTGTTGCTTAGTAACGAAGCTAAAACACGCAGAATGAAGCCGCTTGGAACAGATTGAACTCTGATGTGCATGCGCACTTTTAACATCAGTGCTTCGAAGGAAGTTGTGTAGCGTGTCATCGTCGCATTGACCCTAACAGAGAAAGTTGTCATGGCAATACCTGCTCTAAGGCCTACACGAAATGCAGAAAGTTTATGGAGAGGGATATATGAACCTCACACAAGTGTACAAGTGGTTCAGACGTTTTCAGGATGGCCGAAAAAATGCGGATAATGAGGAACCCGCAACCAGCACAACTGAGAAAAACGTCGCAGAAGTGCGTGCAGCTGTGGGGAAATCGTCGAATCATCATCTGTGAGTTATCATAGGATGTGCAGATTAGTCACGATTCAGTTCAGTCCGTTATCACTGAAGATTTGCGTATGAGACACGTATCTATCAAGTTTGTGCCAAAACTGATTTCAGTTGACCAAAAAGACAATCGAGTTTCATTTGCACAAGATCTTCTTGATTGTGTTGAGAATGATGAAAACTCTTTGAAAACTTATCGTAGGCTTCTGAGTAGGTATCGCCAAGCACTTGGCAAAATTTGATGCAGATTCTCTGCTCAACTTTCTCAGTCATGGTGAATGCGACGGTCGCACGCTACACACCTTCCTTCGAAGCACTTCTCTACACAGTGGAAGTGAACTAGAACGGTAAAACTTAGTATGCATGCACAGCATTATTCAAGGTAAATCTGTGCTAAGCAACTTTACACTACATCTTTTAGCTTCGTTATTATGGCAACAGTCTGGATACTTACTGATCAGATATATGCGTATATATATGTGTGTACAAGCATGTATGTATATGTGTGAGCCTGTATTTATATATAGTTCAAATATTAAGACACTTTTTAAAATTACTAAGTTGTACAAGATAAATTATTTAAAGAAACCATACTCAGTGGTTTGCATCTAGTAATTTATAATAACCTCATGTCTCGTTCAGCAAAGGGTAAGAGACCATAATCTGTAATAAGACGTTAGAATTGTATGGTTTCGTTTTACATCAGAAACATAATCTGGCCCAAATTACGTTTTAATTCTTTGGATATTGGGTAGCTGTAAAAAAAATTTCTTACTCCCTTTTCTTCTTCAAGTCGTGATCTTCAGCTAAACGGATGAAACTAAAATGCTTGAAGTAATTTCCAATGAGGAGTTTTGTACCTGATCATCGCATTTCATAGTCATACAATGTTCTTTAGTCTCAAACATTAATTAACCAGATTAACTAGATTTTACAGTTACCTGATTCTATGTAGATATATTAGCGTAAAACAGACGAGGTATAGCATTGTGAAATAAAGGACCTCACATATCAATAATATTAATACGCTAACTTTTTGTTTTTGTACGTACCTGTGTTGTGTGTCACACTTCAAAGAAACGACAACGCGAGAGAGAGAGGGACAGAGAGGAAGTAAGAGAGAGAGAGAGAGAGAGAGAGAGAGAGGAGTGAGAGAGAAAAAGAGAATAGGAAAAAAGAAAGAGTGAGAGAGAAAGAGAGAGAGTGAAAGAGACATTGAGTGGTGACGGCTTTCGTTTTGTGGTTTTAAATGCTTCAGAGAGGAAGTAAAAGAGAAAGAAAGAGAGTGAGAGAAAGATAAAATGTGAGTGGGAATCAGAGAGAGAGAGAGAGAGAGTATAAGAGACTGTGAGTGGTGACGGCGTTCATTGTAAAAGAAGTAGATACATAGATATGTATACACATCTTTAAATCAAAAGCGGGAGAGACGAGAGACACAAAGTAAGTGAAAGAGAAAGAGAGAGAGACAGGCAGACGGTAGATACTTAAATCAGTAGATACACACAGCAAATATTGGATGTCAATTTTACTTTTGAAGACAACTAAAGCAATTCCAATCAGTGGCAAAGCAACAAGTAGGAAGAGAGAGAGAGAGAGAGAGAGAGGGGGGGGAGGTGAACTTCGTCTGCCTCTATCTCTAGGTATGTGTTTGTGTATATGTGTGCATGTATGTGTGGCCCGCTGGATCTCTTTCGGCATAACAGCAAACCACAAAATCGCACCAGCCCATATCACCACTACCGCCAAGCCCATCATATATATATATATATGTATGTATGTATATATGTATTTGTGTCTGTGTTTGTCCCACCACCAGCATTGCTTCACACCGGTGTTAGTGCGTTTGCGTCTCTGTAATATAGCTGTTCAGCAGAAGAGACTGATAGAATAAGCACCAGGCTTACAAAGAATAAGTCCACGAGTCATTTTCTTCGACTAAAGGGTGGTGCTCTAGCATGGCCACTGAAACAATTAAAAGAATAAAAGAATACCAGAAAAACTTTCTGTACCGCTAAACCAAGAAGGTTCTTTGATTATGTACGGTGTATTTTAAGGTTAAATGTTAATTCCGTTTACGTTTGTGTAACTGAGATATTTTCGTTGAATTATATATTCATTGGTGTTACATTACTTTCTATATTGTCTAACTGTCACAATATACTTTTCTAGGACTGAAATTTTTGTGAGGAGAGGGCCAGTTGATTAGATCGAACCCAGTACACAACTGGTACTATATTCATCGAGCGCCAAAGGACGAAAGGCAAAATCGAACTCAGAAGAATTTGAACTCAGCACATAAAGACAGACGGTTATAATATACAAACATTTCTCACAGCACCAGTGCACTGTTTACAGATGCTTACATTTTTTGTTTTCCGTGAATTTTTCATGGGTCCAGGTAGTACTTAATTAATCTGACAGCTCTGCCAGGTGTTTTCTGCTGAAATAGCAACTATATAGACAAATTTAAAGAAAATCATTGGAAAAATATTTTTATTTAAAAACTGTACTATATTTATTACTCTAATTCATTTATTTTTGACAAAGTACATCTAGAAATCTAGTTTATAAATTTTGGTTGGAAACAGACACAACTTCCAAACATAAAGGAAGGATCCGTTTAACTCTCAGACATGTTATTGGAGACTATATAAATTCTAGCCGAGTAGTTCGCAATCAGCTTTTGGCAAACGAGCCCTTATGAACCTTATTTTACTCGGATAGACCCGCAGAACCATTCGATAATTAAAAAAAAAATCCTAAAACATTTAAATATTAGAAATTGTGTAAAAGATTGTTAATGTATTTTATGTATTGTAGACGCATAACTAATTTATTGCGAATAAATTTTTAACAGATTCTTATGTAGATCCCGAAGAATCATATGGATCGGGTTCAAAAACACTGTTCTTACCCTTGTATGAAATAGATACAGATTAGACGCTGAGCACTCTACTGAAAGGACAGGCAAATATCATACAAGTATAAATATGTATAAACAAATAGAGAGGTGGATACGTGTATGTATGTATATATACACACATGTATGTATGTATGTATGTATGTATGTATTATGTAAGAATATATGAGTAGAGACAAGGTAATTAGTGATATCATGACAACATTGGCGGAAAAATACCTTAGACTTCTGATACCACATGATGGAGTGTTGTGGGTTGGTATCTCAAATAAGGAAGTTCACTCCAGACTGTGATCCGAAAAACGAGGAAGAGATTCAGAACTATAAATTCATCGTAAAGAGAGTATGTATCGGAAATCGGTAGATGAAGATGCAGTTGATCAAGAAGAAAAAAATAAGGAAGAAGGAACGAGAAAGACGAAGAACAATAAGTAAACGAAGAAAATAACGATGATGATGATGACAATGATATTAATGATGTATGTACGTATGTATGTATGTATGTATGTATGTATGTATGCATGCATCTATCTATCTATCTATCTATCTATCTATCTATCTATCTATCTATCTGTCTGTCTGTCTGTCTGTCTGTCTGTCTGTCTGTCTGTCTGTCTGTCTGTCTGTCTCTCTGTCTGTCTGTCTTTATCTTTTACTTGTTTTAATCATTCGACTGCGACCATACTGGAGAACCGCCTTGAGAGCTTTTAGTCGAATGAATCGACTCTAGTACTTTTTTTTGCCGAACTGCTAGGTTACAGGGGCGTAAATACACCAGCACTGGTTGTCAAGCGGTGTTAGAAGATAAACACATACATATACACACACACATACAAATATATGTGTGGATATATATATATATATATATATATATATATATATATATATATATATATATATATATATATATACATATATATATATGTGTGTGTGTGTGTGTGTCTGTGTGGCGTGTGCGTGCGCGTGTGTGTTTGTGTGTGTTTGTGTGTTTGTGTGTGATGTGTGTGTGCTGTGTGTGTGTGCGCGTGTGTGTCTGTGTGTGTGTGAGTGTGTGTGTGTGGAGAGGAGTTCCTTCAGTTTCCGTCTACCTATTCCACACAGAAGACCCGAGACTATAGTAGAATCACTTGCCCCGGGAAACAGTGGGTGTGAAAACAAAATTTTTAACACACAACCACGTCTGCGCTTATATAATATATACATATACACACGCGAATAAACACACACATGCATATATGTAATAAATATATATTCTATTTGTGGGTTAACAAGGCTTCCAATGGTTTGACGTAGTAGATTCTTAAGAATTGCTCAAACATATTACATGGTAGCATTAATACTCGTCTGTATTTTGGATGAAAACGTCTTTTCCAAAATAGAGACGTGATTATTCTCATCCACAATCGAGACGTCAATATTTTTTTCAAAAGTTGAGACGTGTAACAATGTTTCCATGCAGTACCCTGAACAATTGTAAAGAATCTATTGACATGAAACCATTGGTAGCATTGTTAACCAACAAATAAAGAATATTCATCCACTAATGCGGTATGTAAATATACATGTTTACTTATCTAACTAGGAGAGCGAGAGAGAGGGAGAGAGAGTGAGTGAAAGAGAGAGGAAGGGGAGGAAGTGAGGGACGGAGAGAGAAATATAGGTACGTAGGAAGATAGATTGATAGACAGAGAGACACATTGGTAATTCTGTCAATTATAATAAAATAACTAATTATGAAATTATATCCACATTCATCCCCTGGGTCACAGTGTGTTTCAAATATCATTTTTTAAAGATAAATAACTTATGTTTTAAATAAATAAATATCCGTAGATATCATAAATTATACAATGTGAAAATTGAATACAGAGAAGATAGAGAGAAATAGTAAAAATAACCACAACTGAAAACTGAATGCAATTTTGGATAGATATCCTTCCTGTTATGAATTTAAAAATATAATCTCTTAAATAATTTTTGAAGTAACAATTAAGCTCTCCCACTCACTATATGCATACAACAAAATATTTCATAATAAATCTGTTTTAATCTGCTAAGAAAACAACTCCAAAATACACTCCCATGTATATTTCTGCCACTATCTATAAAACCAATAATTCACTGACTTTTCATGCAACTGCTTTGTGGAATAGAATAGCATAGAGAAGGATATACTATATAAATGCATGCTTCAAACACAAAATTACAATATACCTAGAATGAAGAAAAAAAACCTTCTGAAAACCTTTTATGTTCTATATATTTATTCCTTTTGAAACATAGATAAAATTATAATACGTATTTATCTTCTTGATAAAGAAGCATAACCCATGCACCACAAATTAGAGTATCACAAATCATGCCAAACGTTACTGCAGTAATACCAAAATATGCAACTTCTATACAACCAAAACATGAAACTATGATCAGGAATAACACGCTTAATAATCAACAGTCGGAGTGAATTTCAGCGTTCCGGCACAGAATCTATTAAACTTAGAAATTCTTACTGCTATAATATATTCGAATCAATAACATTTGCATTAATTTTAATTTTCCCTCAGTCAACAAAAATACACTATAATACATTCAGGAAAAAGTATCCCTCTTATGTTACTACCCACACCATTTTAGAATCAGTTTTGCGTAAATTACGTAATAAACTACATCCATATGTAGTAACACATATCATTAAAAATTCATACGAATTTTTATAAAGAAAATTAAAATTCAGATATTAATATGTGCTGACTATAACATAAACAATAAAATTTATGAATAAACTTCAAAATTAAATAAAATAAACCCGTGTGTGTAAATGAATTAAGGAAGAAAACTAGTGCTCAAAATAATCAATTAGGCTTCATAATCCGCAATAACTTTTCGTACGTTCGATTATAAATGCTATATCATATATAAAAAAAAAATTATCACATATTCTTATAATTTTATTGAATGTTTAAAATGTATTAAGTTCTAAGTTATATAGAGTAAAAGGAGCTTTGGTCGATATATATGAGGACGATTGTCATGAAAGCTAAATAATTATACGCATAAGTATATATATATATGAATGCGCGCGCACACACACACACACACACACACACACACACACAAACACACACACACACACGCACACACACACAAACACACACATATTCATGTATTATTCTTTCTCAATCTGGAATTTAACGCATTCGTTCAAATTATTCCTTTGTTCTTCTTCATCTTTTAGGCATACAACTCAAACTTGAAACAATCCTCACCTCTGCAACTCAGTGGCTTCTCTCGTTCCTTAGCGATGCAATTCTGTAAACTGTAGGTGTTGGTAGGTGAATTCAAATAAACCTCCTACAATCACGGTGAATAAAACGTGCAGCATTTTAGCAAGTAAATTTTAGCTGATTCTTATAGACACACACTCACACGCACACAGCCATACACATGCACGCAATTACACATAGACGCACATACATATACAAGTACGTACCTCTACCTGCGCACGCGTATATGTAGGTGTGTGTGTGTGTGTGTATCACCGTTGTTGAAAGATAAAGATTCACTTCTCCCATAAAATGAAAAAAACTGCTCGAGAATTAAAGCGTGACTGAACATTCCGCAGGCACATGTACAGTGAACATGATACGGGGACAGAATTAACGTGGCAAAATGTGATTTTTAATCCCACTCAAAGTATGAGTCAAAAGGACTCTTATACTTCTTTACTTGTTTCAGTCATTTGACTGCGGCCATGCTGGAGCACCGCCTTTAGTCGAGCAAATCGACCCCAGGACTTATTCTTCGTAAGCCTAGTACTTATTCTATCGGTCTCTTATGCCGAACCGTTAAGTTACGGGGACGTAAACACACCAGCATCGGTTGTCAAGCAATGTTGGGGGGACAAACACAGACACAGACACAGACACACAGACACACACACACACACACACACACACACACACACACACACACACACGCACACACACATATATATACATATATATGACGGGCTTCTTTCAGTTTCCCTCTACCAAATCCACTCACAAGGCTTTGGTAGGCCCGAGGCTATAGTAGAAGACACTTGCCTAAGGTGCCATGTAGTGGGAATGAACCCGAAACCATGTGGTTGGTAAGCAAGCTACTTACCACACAACCACACCTGCGCCTTTGCTCAAGATACAACGCAGTAAGATTTAAACTGGAATTTTGTGGTCTTGAAGCGAAGTGTGTAAGCATCAAGACATACTGCTCCAACACTTGTATTGAATATTCTATAAACTTCGTTACACACACACACTTCTGTATCGATGTGTTTCTGTGTGTGTGTGTGTGTGTGTGTGTGTGTGTGTGTGTGTGTGTGTGTGTGTGTGTGTGTGTGTGTGGCCGAGAGAGAAAAGGAGAGAAGTAGACGGATATCTAACCAGCTAGCTCGCTAACCAACTTGCTAGATAGACAGATTGATAGATAAATTAACACAGAGAGAGTGTATGTGCGTGAGTCACTGAACGTGTAAATTAAGCATCTTTGAATTTCCGATTGGAAACTTTAGTAACTTATTTAATCATCCCCATTTTCTCGTTTGCTTCTTCGTTTTGTAAACAGCTGTGAGAGTATTTCATGAAGAAACGCGTCAAGTGATGAGAATGAAGTGTGTCAGTTCCCCAGGTGCTATTATATTATTGTCAGCCCATTACTTTTGTAGAGAGAGAAAGAGAGAGAGTGTGTGTGTGTGTGTGTGTGTGTGTGTGTGTGTGTGTGTGTGTGAGAGAGAGAGAGAGAGAGAGAGAGAGAGAGAGAGAGCGATCGTAAAGGAGTGTTAATAAGAACAAACATCATTTATTCAAGAATTAACACGGTGACCTTTCTCAATGAAATCTTTTTCGGATAACGAATGTTTAGCGTAATGAAATGACGTTATTTTACAAACATGTGCCCTCACTAACTAATTATCTATTAAATTCTTAGTGATTAGCCGATAGTAAAGTGTCAGATTTTCAATTAGGTTCGTATTACAGGTCATCGTTGACAAAAGCGTTAATTTTCAATTCATCAAAGAGCATGTAATATTGGAAATGGTAAATGTTTAAACTCTTAAATCCGCGACACAATATGTAGTCGACAATACTGAGAAAATGCGGTGAACTCAACAGCAGGACAAAAGCAATCTCAGAGGGTCATCTGAATGCACTCCTCATAGTCATGTATCATTCTCATCAGCAACACAACCACCACGATCACCACCCCGGCACCACCCCACCACCACCAATACTACCATCACTACCACCACCATCACCAGCACTGTTACTATTGCTGCTGCTGCTGCTGCTACTACTACTACTACTACTACTACTACTACTACTACTACTAATAATAATAATAATAATAATAATAATAATAATGATAATAATAACAACAATAATAATAACAACAACAACAACAACAACAACAACAACAATAATAATAATAATAATAATAATAATAATAATAATAATAGTAGTAGTAGTAGTAGTAGTAGTAGTAGTAGTAGTAGTAGTAGTAGTAGTAGTAATAATAATAATAATAATAATAATAATAATAATAATAATAATATCAATACCAGCAGATGACAACGTTTCTCTAAAAGAAATGGAAAAACTTTCAAAATACAAAGACCTGGAAATAGAGATAACTCGAATGTGGAATCTAAAAACAGAAACAATTCCTATCATAGTAGGTGCCTTAGGTATAATAAAAAAATATTCAGACAAATACATAACAAAAACACCAGGACTTACAAATATATATAACATACAGAAAATTGCACTACTGGGTACTGCACACATTCTACGCAAAACACTTTCAATACAGTAAACATGAGAGCACCACAGCAAACCACAGCACATACCCAAGGCGCGCACAGAGCTGCGCTCGGTAGTGAAGTGAAAGCACGTTATAAAAATAAAACTACTGAACAATAATAATAATAATAATAATAATAATAATAATAATAAATAACTGATAAGAGCTCCGAGCTGGATAACACCATGGATGTTGTTATTCATTCGAAAGGAAATCTAATCTAATAACATCGGTGGAATGGGATAAAGGAACCTGTGGAAGACTTGAAGGAAGCAACCTTTTAACGAAAATAATCACAGAAACGAAATTTAACTGCCACACAAACCACTGTTTCTCCTATGCACGATGTCTCAGTGTAACATGTGCGAAACACACGCGAAATCCACATAGGAAACTTTATAAATTATAAATGGAACAAAACAGTAGGTACATAAATTGATGAATTACGTATACACTCGAATGTTTACACAATCATATATACATTTTAATACCCATACGACTACACATACATCCCAATGCTTACGCAACTACGTGAAATTGACAGGATACACATACACGTTTATGAAAACACGTGTCACAAACGAAACAAAAACAAAAAAAACAAGACAATTTTTTAATTTTTCGAACTAACACAGAGTGAACAATTCATAAGTTTAAAAACACCACAAAAAACTATACCCGGTGATAAATCTACAGCCGAATATAGATCTGTTAGCCTTAAGAAGCTACATTACGAGCAATGTTTTCATTCAGAGAACTCGGAGGCGGTGTTGATTAAAAAAATTAACACTAAACAGACAGATCCGTCCCCTAATGTCAACGTCCAATCTCGTCAAGCCTCAATGATATAAAAAAGGACAATACAAACCGGAAATTCAGTCAACCGGATCACCAAGGACCACGTACTCGAATGATGAACTAGGGTAGGTACGAAAAATCAGCTACTAGTTGAAGTCTTCCCGAAATACTACAGCTGGAAGTACCCCACAACCGGAATATTCCAACACATGGCCGTGCATGCACGTCATCAAATAGCCAAAAGAAAAAGAATGAAATATGGTCTAGGAGAGATAATAAAGAAGTTCTTACGGCCTTCCATCATGCTATGTATTTCATCCGAAAGGATGAAAGACACAAGCCTGACCTTCTTACAATAATAGCGGTTCTGTGGAATTTTGTACATACTATGCTATGTTGTTTTCTCTGCTATAATGCTGTGTTCGCATCCGATCTGTCCTCTGACATTAACCAAATCTTTAGATCCAGTAGCCTTGAAATCAATTTAGCCGCAGGGTCTTCCACTTGCCAATGTTTTGCTGATTTCCTTCACTTCGCTAAATGAAATGACTAGTCCTGTTGCAGATAGACTACTGTTTGTTTCAGTTCTTGCAACCATTCAGCATCCTTCTTATGGTCCTTGTCTTTGCTCCAGAAATCACTCCAAACCCTTTGAATCACAATGTTATCCGGCATCAACTTTTCATCTGTACACTCTCCATGTATTTCTTTATAGAATCTCTTCTGATATACTGTGAATGACCCATTCTGTTGCTATCCCGTCATTCTTCTTGTTAACGAGGCGCTGTTTAAGTTCCTCCAACACCTTTTTTTCACTATCATACTATCTGTTCAGTGTCCTGTATTTCTGTTAGCTTTTAATCTCACCCTTCTCTTTTCAGTCCAACACAGAAATGTTGTTTGAAAGCATATCTAACACCACCTGTATTCTTCTTTTCCACCATGGATCTTTATTTTTTCACTTCCATTGTATTTTTTTCTTGACATCAACATCCACATTTTCTGCTAAAACAATACTTGCTGCCTTGATCAAATTATTTGTTTCTGTGATGTTTTTTGTCCTGATGTATTTCAGAATTTCATTCACGTTTTTCATTTCTTGGTTCAGTTTCCACAGATCAACCTTTTGAAGGTTGCAAATAATGTCGCTATCGTTTTCCTGTAGCCTTGCCTTTATCTGTCGTAGATTGCCTTTTGCCCATCTTTCATGTCACCATAAGTCTTACGACAGTAAGATTAATTGTGACATGACAGATGGGCAAAATGTCTCTCATCGAGCAAGTTACCAGTTTCCTGTGGTTTATTAGAAATCTCACCTCTGTTTTCTGCTGAGATTACTGTTATCAGTAAGATCTGTATTTTCATCGTTTCCTCTGCTGCTATTTTCCAACACCCGTCGTTTGATAACTTCGATCTCTACTTCTGTGAAAGAGCGATTTTTTTTTATTGCTCTAGCTTGATCAAATAACCTCTGTTCCGTGAGTTGAAACAATCCCCTTTCACTCTATTGGTCATACATACGTTGTCGGTATCCCTCAATACGAGCACCATTTTCGTATACAGTGTTGCTCAGATAGTAACACTCCATGGCCACAGCATTTACTCGATATTATTATTATTATTATTATTATTATTATTATTATTATCATCATCATCATCATCATCATCATCATCATCAAAGCGGTGAGCTGGTTGAAATGTTAGCACGCCGGTCGAAGTACTCAACGGTATTACGCCCGTCGCTACGTTCTGAGTTCAAATTCCGCCGCGGTCGACTTCGCCTTTCATCCCTTAAAAGTGAACAAATAAGTACCAGTTGAACACTGGGATCGATGAAATCAACTCATCTCCTCCTGCAAAATTTCTAATCTCGTGGCAAAATTTGAAACCATTATCATTGTTGTTGATGTTAATAGTCTTAGTTTATTATTATTATGATAATCAGAAGTTGCAGCAGCAGTTTTAGTAGTTATAGCAGCTGTATCAGTAATGTAATAGTCAATAGTGTAGCTGATGCTTTTTTTTTGTAATGAAAGAAATGAAAAGAGAAAACTATATGCAATATATTTTTCTATCTATAAATATAAGTCATGTGAGTGCCAGGATCTTATTCAGAAAGTTGTAAAATGAGTACAAATATGAATATTTTTATATATATCAAAATAAGGAATGAGGATATTCAAAGTTAATACATTACGATCGTTTCATGCGACTCCATTTATTTAAGCAATGTGAATATTACATAAATGTAAAATGCAGAGCAATCCTCAGCTGCACAAAGATATAGAAATTTACTGAAATTTCATTTCAGCAGAAGGACATATTGTTGTATCTACATTTAAACTCTCCAAGTGGAAAGGAAGAATACTAAAAGGGACTAGCCTGTATGGTTTGGCTAAGTCAAAATGGTTTTTTGTATTCTTCCGTTCTACTTGGAGAGTTTAAATGTAGTTACAACAATATGTTCCTCTGTTGAAATGAAATTTCAGTAAATTTCTATATATTTGTGCAGCTGAGGATTGCCCTGCATTTTACATTTAATGTAATGTTCACATTTCTTAAATAAATGGAGTCGCATGAAACGATCGTCCTGCATTAACTATGAATATCCTTGTTGCTTATTTTGATTTTAATCACCTTACTTTGGAATTTTTTGGATAATACCATACTTAATTGTGGTGCCTAAACTTAAGTACCATATTCACCTTCAATATATATATATGTATATATATTATGCTGGCAACTAAGTTCCCGCCGTTTTATAGAATTTAATTTTTTTTAAATGTTTAATAAAAAATAACAACTAATTAAACAATAATGTTTACAACTTCTTCCCAACGTTCAACAAAATTTTCAATACCTCGTTGGTGGAAATCACCCGATTTCGACTCGAAAATTTGATCTAACCAAGCTTTCTGCATCAGTATTGAACGAAACTCCGCGCATAGTATTTGAAAGAGATCGACAGAGGTGGAAATCCGTTGGTACCAAATCATGAGAGTACGGCGGGTGTGGCAGCACTTCCCAGCCATGCGTTTGAATGGCTTACTTGGTGATATTGGGGATATGAGGGCGGGCGTTGTCGTACAGTACAAGAACGCCATGCTGACGAATAGCAGTGTCGCATCGTTCCATCCGTTGAACATAGAGTTCCGCGTTGACCGTTTGGCTCCGTTCAAGCATTTCGTAATGGATAATTCCTTCCCAGTCCCACCATACGCACATCATCGTTTTACACGGATGAAGATCTTGTTTCACACGCGGAGTAGTTTGTTTACCGGGGCTAAGCCGTTCCTTACGCTGCTTCATATTGATGTACAGGTAACATTTTTCGTCGTCAGTAACGATTGGGTAAAGAAATCGTTGCTTGTGTCCATGAGTGTGAGCGGTGACGAGCAAACAAACCAGCGGAAATTGTGCCTCGTTTATTTTTGTCGTTGTCATTTAAAGCATGTGGAACCCATGCTCCATACTTCTGAACCTTTCCCATCGAGTGAAGATGCTTCTCTATAACAGTGTGGGAACATTCCATTTTCTCTGCCCGTTCCCTTGTCGTTTGACGAGAACTTTGGTGCAAAAGTTGGTTTAATCACTCTTCATCGAACTCAACTGGACGGCCACAACGAGGTGCGTCTTTGAGGTCATAATTTTCATTTTGGAACTTGGCCTACCAATCACGAGCTGTTCTTTCAGTTATGGCACACTCTCCATACACAGCACAAATGTCGCGAGCATCTTTTACGGCCTTAGAACCATGATTAAAAGCAAAAAGGAGGTGTCGAAAATGCTGGTTTTCCTTAACTTGACATTCCATTTTAATGATCTGAAAATAAACAAAAATTAACTAAAATTAAGTAGAAAAAAACAGAAAATAGATTAAAAAATGATTCAAAAATAGAATTCTCGAAAAAAGTAGATTCCACAATTTAAAGGGGCAATAAATTCCAAAATTTAAAAAAAAACTGCGGTAACTTAGTTGTCAACCCAATATATATATGCGTGAGTGTCTGTCTGTGTATGTATGTATGTATGTATGTATGTATTTATGTATTGTGATTTTTTATATACCGTTTAAGTTGCTTCGCTAAGTAGTAATGTGCTTGATTTGAATTTGTTTTGCTTTGTCTGTTGTTTTTGATTTTTGTATTTCAATCAAAAATTCCAATCATTGTGTCATCCAATATCTCCTCTTTCACATCCTTTTTCACTTCAATCAAACTTTTGTTTTTCATTACTGGTTAAAATATTTTACATGAATTCATGACAATTACTAAACAAATTTCGTTTTCTGCGTTTGTGCGTGTTTGTGAATGTCTGTGTACTTGTGCTTGTGTACGTGTGTATATGCTTGCGCATGTGTATATTTTGTAATTAAGGTTACTTAAGATTGCTATGAATGATGCATATTTACTGAAACACACACACCATATATAATATATTGTTCGTTCTTAAAATATTGGCTTCTAGTTATCAAAAAAAGGTATGTTGATAAGAGTTTGAAGAGTCGGTAATGCATCAATATTTACATATACATAGATATGTCTCTCTCTTTCTTGCCCTCTCTGTCTTTTTCTATCCGTCCCCTCATATGTATATATATATATATATATATATATATATATATATATATATATATATATATATATATATATATATATATACATATATATATATATATATATATATATATATATATATATATATATATTGGCTAAACTGGCAATATGACCATCCCCAAGTACAACAACATATATATATATATATATATATATATATATATATATATATATATATATACGTGTGTCTGCGTGTGTGTGTGTATAATGCTTTATATTTCATATGTATCTATATATATATATATCATATATATATATATATATATATATATATATATATATATATATATATATATATATATATATATATATGTGTGTGTGTGTGTGTGTGTGTGTGTGTGTGTGTGTGTGTGTGTGTGTGTGTGTGTGTGTACATATCATGTAGGATATATACATATATATCAGTGGCCAGCGTATAAGAAACAAACCTATTAAGGTGAAATCATAAATACAGTTATAATTAACGACATAGAAAAATGCCCTTAATTATCGAAGTATTTATGATGATATATTTATGATTTATATCTATGTCCTTAATTATAATTGTATTTATGATTCTAATAGTTTTTTTTTATATGCTGGCCACTGTCAAAAATTTTTAACAATATTATCCTTTTATATTATAATTGAATTGAATCGCATTCACTTCGGGACAGTTTAGCTATTTACGTGTTATTTTTCACAAGCTACATGCGTGTCAAGGCTTGCTATGGAATTAGGTATGGATATATTTGGGATACTTATGTGCATACATAACACTGCGTCTGCTTTTCTGTGGGTATGTATAAGTATTTCATTTATTTCCATATCGTTCTTTGCTGAAAGAATGAAAAACCTTTGGATTAATCCAGAAATTGGTCCGATTCAGAGATTTCCGTTAGCTTCCTCCCTCGCATTTCGTCACGCGTGTAATAATAATAGTAATGATATTCAATGTGGTTCAACGATTTGGCTTCTCCTTTCAGCATATAGGCAAGAATTTTTCTATGCCTTTAGTTATAATTACATATAGACATATATGCATATATATTCAATTTTTTTTCTCCGTGTTTTTCTCCTTGTCTCCGTATTCTTTCTGTTGAAGAGCGTAGCTCGAAACGTCAAAGACTTTCCGTATTCCCGAGCGTCATACTAATATATCCTTTTGTTATTTACACCACCTGTCCTCGTCTGTTGTTATTATTTGTATATTCTCCCATATATGCATATATACATACATATATATACATACACCCCCCACACGCATATATATATATATATATATATATATATATATATATATATATATATATATATATATATATATATATATATATATATGTATATAAATATGTGTAAATATACACGCACACACATATGTATATGTGTGTGTGTGTGTGTGTGTGTGTCTGTGTGTGTGTATTTATATATACCAGCAGTAAACCAGATTTTCTGTTAGCGTATGTATTGTGCATGATATATATATATATATATATATATATATATATATATATATACATGTAGACATCATAAATAAATTATGAAGTAAATTGACTATATGCACATGAATCGAAAAAATACTCTGTTATAGTTTATTCTGTAATCAGTAAAATAACCCATGATACATTTAAAAAAGATGATAATCTAAATTGGAAAATGTTGAGACTGTCAAGGGAAAATGTTAATGAATCTTCACTTGAGTGAATTTGAAAATAGATGCACTGATGGGAACTAATAAATTACATTTACCAATATGAAGAGTTAAATTTCGCTATATTCATTTATAAATTTCTTAAGTGTTTATAGTGTCCCTTTCCTAGCAATTAAAACGAAACCTAAATTAAAAGTGAGTAATTAATGTTTCACATCACTGTAGAACTTCTTTGTAGAATCCCTTTTTATTTATCAGGGTTAATATTTAGTATTTACGGAGGGTCAATGTTGGGAACAAAAACTAAAAATTTAACCACACTAACTACCCACATTAAAAATGCACAATAAAAAATTCAGACTAGATTGGTCTATAATAACGGAAACCACACCATATAATACAAACACGAAAACTTTCACATTATGCACGAAAGAGGCGATCCACATCATCCGAGCCGACAAAAATAGCTTACTTAATAAGATATCTGATATCATAATTACCTGTAGACATAAATATCTTTCAACTTCTAAATTCTTCTCCCTATAAGATCCTAAACCAGACACCCTTCATATTATGGATTCTTCTTAAAATACTCTTATACATTGTGTCGTAATGTACCTTAACCTGTAATTTCAATTTTAATTATATCATCAGCATGAAGAGTATGGTTCGACTAAGCATTCGTGTTTTAAAAATTCTCAAACCTCACATATCTCTTAAAATTTTAACAACTCTTTGAATTACTTAACTCTGATGAGAGAAGTATAGATAACTGCTATGGTTGGAGTTAGCTCGCCCATATCAACCTACAACTTCTCGAAACTTTATCTACCCTCCTCATTGATTCTAATACGGACATTCGGACCTCGCAAGTATATCTATGTATTTATATTTATTTGTTTACATATTTATAAATTTCAATGTTTATAAATTCTAATAAACTTTTATCATATCTCATATAAGTGAACGCATCTTTGTATAATTGTGAAGAGTTTCGATAATTTGAAATGGATTGAATGAATATATACACCGACCTCTAAAATTTGCTTTTCTCCTTTTAAATTATATATATATATATATATATATATATATATATATATATGCGTATATGAATTTATCTCTCTCATCGCAGATCGGTGGCTATCGGACGCTGACGAAGGGAAATAACCATGAAACCCGGTTCCGTTCGTGCTACAGATCAAGATGAGATGGATAACTTCCCTTGGCAAAACAAACAGGACACAGAAGTGTGTCGATAAGCCAGCTGGAGGAGATGTCCTCCTGGGGCTAAAAGCAACAGTAACATCCACCCCTAGGGGTCAGCCACATTTAAGTGGCAATATACTTCACTTTATGCGTATATGCATATCTGTATATTTGTATGCGTATTTACATGTGTGTTACTACGGTACTTATGTATTTGTTTATGTGAACTTTTGTGTGCGTTCGCAGGCTTGGCTTTTATGCATAAAATTTAGATGTATTACTTCCCTTTTTTCGTTTTATTTTCATTCTCCTTTTCCCTATTGTTAAATACTCTAATGAACGCTGTTATCTTCTCTTTCTTTTTCTATCTTTATTTTCTCTCTCTTTTTCTTCCATTCTACCACTTGTTTTTCTTCCAACTACCATCTGTTATTCTTATTCTGATTCTTTTCTAAAGTGTAGCAATAAAGTTGGGTTTTCACACCATACGCACGAAGATGTATGATGTATATATGTGTGTGTGTGTGTGTGCGTGTGTAGATACCTATTTATGCATTAGTATATATATTCATATTTATATTTTGCATGTGTATGCTTGTATATATATATATATATATATATATATATATATATATATATATATTACCGTTTGTATGTTTCGTTTACGTATGTACATTTAAGTTGTTTGTATATATATATGTATAAGTACAGTGTGTCTGTTTTTATGTATGCCGTTATTTTTATGTAAGTGAATATTATCATAAACACACATTTATTTTTGAATAAATTTATTTCATCATTAATTAATTTATTCTGGGTATATATGTTTTTCCTTCTAAATACAATTATTTTTGAAATTTTGATCATTGATTTAAGGTTTTCATCGATTTTACATAATTTGATTCTTAAACCTATAATGAATGATTAGAAAAAACCGTTAGTTGAAAGGACCAATGAAAATCCACTCGGATCGCTTCACTTTACAGTATGCAGTGTTTCCTTTTATATTCAATTTTAGAGAAACTAGTAATCTTGGCACGAGAGGATTTAATCTCTGATCTATTTTTAGAATAATAAGGACAATATAGGTCCTGTTGCCAAAATAATTAGGGCAGTGTGATAGATGCAACCTTCTTTTCAGAACTCAATTCAGACAAAAATCTTAGAATTAGAAGCAATGAACTTCTTGCAACTAACTGTTGAAGTCAATGTATAAGTGCTATACGCAAGTCTTAATATCATTACACGCCGCCACCTACATACACCCACCATCCATATATATATATATATATATATATATATATATATATATATATATATATATACATACTAATCTATATATAGATATTATTATCGAAGTCAATACAAATAGTCCACGAAAAAAAAAAAAAAGAAATATTTCCTTCTCGAGTCACGCCAGTCTCATAAGAGCCGCTGATACCATCCGTCGTACGGTTAATCATTTTTTCAAGATGAGTGGACTGGAGTAACGTGAAATTATGTGTTTTGCTCAAGAACGCAACGCACCACACGGCCCAGGAATCGAAACCACAATCTTACGATTATGAGTCCAACACTCTAATCAATAAGCCACGCGCTTCCACAATAGTCCACAACAACAACAACATTATTAATATAGGTGGTTGCAGGCCTAAATCAGTGTTATATAGCTATAGAATTAAAATTATATTACTCAAAGGACACAGTCAAGCGTCTACCTGCTAGAAATAAGAGTTAAAACCCTCATTTGGACCACCAAAAATTACACTGAAAATAACAGTTACAACAGTATACGGGTGAGCTAACCGAAAAGATATCTCTCACATACCATCATAGCATAAAGTTATATATTTAATGGAACAGGTACATATGTTGACAGGTTTCTGGATTGACACAAAATTCTTACCTTTCTCAGCACATCTTAATCCTTAGAAACATTCTCCCAGTTCGCCACGTTGAAATCTGTAGACAGCCCAGTAGAATCAATAAACTCATTTACCGAAAGCACTCTATTGGGATGCATATAACTAAGCCATAAGAACAGAACAACTATAATTTTTGCCAACTCTACCTCGGGCGCTTCCAGTTTTTGCCATCGCAAGATATTTAGAAATGAAGAAATACTGACTGGGCAGCTGCAACCTTTGACATGCACTCTTTATGATAAATCATATCTTATTATACAGTGTTATTCACAGACAAATGGGTCAAAGTGAACTAGAACTTAAGATTTGATACTGTGTTAGGCTACTCGATAAGAGATGACATAAATTTTCAAAAGAAAGCAGCGTCCTATAGAGTCAGTTTTATATCGTACAGAACATTTTTTACTTATTAAGATACATTTCTAATCCCGCGAAAAAATGATTATGAAATATTTATATTTACAGAGAAAGAGTACCTCTCATAATTCACATAGCTCCTATTCCTTTATCTTGCATATGAAAATTACACATCAAAGACATCGAAATCATCACATACGTTCTTCGAAAGAGAAACCGGTTTTAAATTAGAACGTCTGTGCGAGGACAGGTCTATTTAATCAGCGTTCTCAGTAACAAGAAAAATTAATAAATTAAGTCAAAAAACACGAAAGGAGAGGCATCTGCTTAACTTTAAGATAGTCACGATAAGCAACAATCCTCTTCTCTTTTAAGTTCTGTTTAATTTTCAAACTTAAATTTTCTTAAGTGAATGCAAAAATAAACAAACCAAAATGTTTAATACCATTAGTTTAAAAGTAATTTCGATACTGTGTATCTATATTTTTTTCAAACATTTGCTGCTCTTAGTCATGGAGTGCATTTTTTTCTCGTTATTTCCTTCCTTTATCAATCAAGGTAATATGAAACAAGAATATACTCCCTCTGATGTTCACTCCCAGTATTTCTTTATTTTTGATTTATGTATTTTTTGCCAGCAAGAATGGCATTCAATTTTGTTTTAAACATTACGTGCATGCTTAATGAATAATGAAGGCGTGAAGAAGACATCTGATGAAAATTTGTTTGTTAATGTTTTCTAGCGGGAACTATTAGATTTAGTGACTTGATTGATTTTCAGGATTTCAGACCAAAACAGCCGGCCATATTCCAAATTTACAAATATGTTTAATAAGATAGTAATATAATATGCATGTAAAAGTTTAGGCAACTGTTTTAAAATGAAATATTTTAATATATGTCCTACCTCTACCATAATCCGTTACTGCGCCAGGTTATCTGATCACTACCGCGACAAGTTAACGCACCTGAAACATTTCTTCTACGCTACAAGACTAAAACAAACTGCGTACAGAAAACTTGGAAACGATCAAAATCTTTTTAGTACCTTCATAAGCGAATTAATTCCCAATTTACGTCTAGAGAGAGATTGGCAGTATTTACCTACATATAATCGTATTTAGTTAAAGTGGCCCCATTGAATAGCTTTTTTGAATAGTTTAACATGAAATGTAAGGTGAACCTCTGTTGATGAAACAAAATAGAAAATTTTATGGGTGCATCAAGATCTAACACTCAGTGGACAGAATTATTAGCACACCGAACAAAATGTTTAGCAGTAATCCGTTCATCTTTACGTTCCGAGTTCAAACTCCGCCTAGATCGACATTATCTTTCATCCTTTTAGGGTTGATAGAATAAGTAACAAGTTGAGCACTGGGATCTATGTAATCGACTCACTTCATCACCCGAGGTTGCTAGCTTTGTGCCTAAATTTAAAGCTTATGTAAATACTTAATAACGTTAGCTTCATTAGATCAAATTTGACGCACCGTTGTTACTGTTTATTACTGTTAAATTCCAAATTCAGTTCTGATCGGGCCCATTAACTGCTGTCAAGCGGTGAGAAACCACTCACTTGATATATATATATTTTGTGTACGCCAATGATACATCTACATCAATGCAAAACTAAACCTTTTGTATGCATATATTCGAAAGCCTCGCTACATTTTGAAGAACAGTATATGAAAACAAAAAATTTGAAGCGCTGAAAGTAAGATTTCGATATTTGAATTAGATATTTTCTCTATGCCTTGATGCAAGTAAGGCAAGCCATTTCTCTTACATATGTTAAGCGTTAACATTATTTTAACAGGAGCAAAAAACGTCATCTTTATGATAAACCTTCCCAGTTTTGCAGTTATATTTCTGTTGCTAAAGTAACAAAAATATATATTAATTTATACAGTAGCATCCACGCTAAGCAGTGAAGAGGAATAACGAAACTTTATGCTACTTAAAATATGGTTGTAACATATTTTAAAATCTATAGGCCATTTCACTACGGTTACTCTGGAGAGGAAAATTCTCTCTTACGGTAATAGGTGAACAAAATTATCCACTCAGTGTGTTCCTCTAGCAGACTACCAGACATTTTTTGCTCCTTATTATTGTTCATTAGGCGATACTGACGAGAGACTATATTTCCTCCTATACTGGTTTTCGTCATTGCATTTTCGACCATGTTCGACACCGACATCGCATGTTATGACAACTATTGCCATTTAATTCTATCTAGTAATTCTTTTATAGAACCTTATTTCACGAATGGTTAACTTTGTTGTT